>NW_007578657.1:247989-259004 GCF_000690725.1 Stegastes partitus | reverse complement strand
TTCTAGCTGTGAGGCGACGGTGCTAACCACTGAGCCAACTTGCAGCCCCCTAGTTAGCATGTTAGCATTTTTATACCTAAATAACTTTCCAACTTGTAGTACTCGTTTCTATGCCGATGATAAACTCATTAAGCGTGACCAATCTGTACACTCGCTTAAAAATAAATAAATAAAAGAGTGAATTATGATAAATAAAAATAATAATGACAAAGAAAACCTCATTTTAAACACAAAGTTGGAGATGATTTGCATGCAAAAAGAAAAAAAAAACTGCTGGAGTAAAATCATGTGATGAGTTTATTTTGTGCCCCAAACGAGGCAAAATGTTTTAGAAACTATCCGTGTTCTGTGTGTAAACTTTAATCTGCAACATAAGTAGGAACTCCACATGTCCAATAAACGTAAATTAATACATGCAGGAGGGAAAAATTCACTCTTAAATGTGAAGTCGGCTGTATTCGAGCTGAAAAACTCTCCAAACGGTGTATCCAAGTACAGTATCTGAGTAGATGTGCTGTGTTATTTTCCATTATGCTGGGTCATTGTCAAAGTCAGCAGGATTTAATGTCTTGGATCTGTGTCTATGCATAATTTCATGCCGGGGGATCTAATGGTTGTTGGGACGTTTCAGTTTGGATCGAAGTGAGTGACGCTGCTGCTGTAAAATGACTGAATGAAACACTTTTGACTCAGAGAAATAAGAGACATTTTCCCTTTGAACTTCACAAATGGTTTCAAAATTGTTCGAGGCCCCGATCAAATTACTCACCATTTACAGAAATGTTCCCCCCAAAAAAGAAAAAACTCAAAGAAGAAAAATGAAAACAGATTCCAACGTGAGAGCTGAGTAGCTTTTTTTTTTCTTTTCTGTTCCATCTCATGAATTTATTCTGCGACCCGCTGAAGGAGACCTGAACTACGACTTAAGTTGTCCTGCATCCACCGACACTCGCATCAAGAAGCATCCAAGTGAATAAAAACACATTCAAATTTGCATAGATCTTTATTTTTTTTTAGTAGAATCTATAATTGACATCAATTAAATAAAAAGGAGAAAACAAGAGCAAAAAAAAAAAAAAAAATCTTTAAATTACAAGAAAATTACACTGCACCATTCATATAGTACAAAAATAGGCCTTATTTTAGAGTTATGTCCCATGTAAGATAGTCATTCTTGTACATTAATCATAGGTCACAAATCTGTAAGGTACTGTGAGCAGCCACAGGTCAGGAACCTCGCGACGAGGCGGCAGGAAAGCCGACAAGAGTCGACCGAGGCTGCTCCGCTTACCGCCCCTCCATCGCAAAAGTGTTTCATTTCTACTTAACAAGCATGTGCACACACGGACGCGCGCAGATCGGATTCAGCCCTTAAGTTAATGGCGATGGGATACATTCTACCTCCTTCCCTCCACAGCTGCTAAACATACAAGGGTGTCGCCGCGGATCTTCGGAAAAGGCAGAGATGACGGCAAAAACGGGGTTTTCGACGAAACACTTTGAAGACGAGCGAGGGGTTGGATGGGCCGCGACGAACCTGAAAGCAACACGTCGTAATACGAAACAGACAGCATTTAAAATGATTGTCTTTGGTTATGCCAAAGATATTGCTCCTATTAACTCCATCCGACTTCATATCCGTCACTTCAGACTTACATCCTCAAAGCAGGACTGGAGCAACACTGAGCTCCACGTGAGACGAATCGGCCACATAAAGACAAGTCTCCGTCGTGGCCGCACGAGCGAGTCTTTTCCGTATAAAGGGCTCCTCGCGTTACTGCCAGTGGTAGCCTTTTAATTACGAGCCGGCACGATTAGAGAACTTCTTCTTGTTTTTAGTGTGTAGTTTCTATCACATTCGCGCAGTGGAAGGAATGAGCTGGCTGCTAATGGTTTTCCGCAGCTCCTGTGCTTTGGAAGCGCCGGCTACTTAATGCTGCCTGCATTCGTGATTTCCTTAAACACTCGAATGCGCAGAGCTGCGGGTTCATCAGCTGAGAGTTTTCTGGCTGTAGTGAATACAACATCAAGCTACGATGAATAAATCATTCTGTGTGTGCACTCGTGGGGGCCGCAAGAAACTCGTCTCAACACCCCGAAACTATTCTTCCGGGAAGCCGTATGAATCTTGTGCGAGGGGGAAAACGCTCGGTGCACAATGTCGGCGAGGCTGAGAATCAATTAGGCCGCAGTAATTGCAACAAATTGGTCAAAGTCCCACATTATGGTTTCTTCAAAAGAAGCAAACTCGTAAGCATCCAGAGTCGAAGAAAATAGTTTATGGAAGCAATTTTGTTGCTGCATTAGCCCATTATCTGTTGTTTACACACTTCTCACCAAGCTGGGAAGTCAATAAGATTTTGTGGCTCAAGTCTGAGGCTGAAGTTATTACATTTTCAAATTAGCACCCTCCTTAAACTGGGACTAATCAGAGCCTAAATGGCAGTAGGCACTAATGTACATCACACAAAACCCCTGCAGCACACACTCGCCACATTAGCTTTGTTCATTTCTGAGGGCATTTTTCTCCAAATCCACATTCCTCGGATTGGCTTCCAATGCAGGAACCGCCGCGGCGAGCCAAATGTGCTACACCTGCACCAGCCATCTGAGATGAATTAAGCTTCCTGGCTCGGCGCTGCGTTTCAGAGCACACACGCCAATCTTCCTCCATCCTTCTGAAGAGGATTTTTGTTTTTTTTGGCAAGTATTGGGATTGAGAATCATTATTCTTTGTAGCTTTACCGAGTTAAATTTTGTTTTTTCTTAAAGAATAAACGTTTGACTTTTAGAACGAGCTTTTTGCAATTTAAATGACATTCTGCATATTTATGAAAAACAACTTTAGAGAAGGTTTTTTCTAACACGAGCGGTTAAATTAAAAATTAAAATACATTTTGTTTGTGTGCTTCTGCACCTTGTTGCCCTCAAAAGAAGGAAATCATTTGATTGTCAGAACTTAAGAACAAAAAAAAGAAAAAGAGAAAAAGAAAGAAAAACTCCTGGAGGAGCTGCACGGGTAGAGATGGAAAAATAAAACGCCCCCAACAATTTTAGATTGGGTTGGCACTTAAACGCTGACCAGCAAGATCTATTGGACTATTGTTCTAGCCGGTCTATTTCTGTAACAGGTTTTAAAGCCCAGGTGTGAGCGCACATGAATGCTGATCCTAAAGGCAATAATACACTTTTTAGGCGAGATAGGAGCAGAATTTGCGCAGCAGCTTTACAGTTTCTGAATCGCTTATTTTTCCCCAAAAAATCTTTTCCCCCCCTGCGTCTGATTTGACCTCCGTAATCATTTATCAGCTCCTCTAACAGCGTACGAAACCTCGCTGAATGATATGAGAGGTAGATAAAAGGGTGAGCAGCTGCAGCTTTCTGTGCACGTCATCACCATGACAACCTCTCTCAGCGAGCTCCACTTGTTTTTGTAGTGGAAATTAAAAATAATAATAATTTCGACAAAAAAAAAAAAAGCGATCAGTTGGAATCAAAAAAAAAAAAAAATGGCTACACTGGATTAAATAATGAGATGCGTAGTTCAGATGATAACCAGCCTGGGAGGAAAAATCACTTTAAAACAATCTTCCCTAAAGGTGTGATTAAAATCTCTCCGAATAAATAAGTTTGCTGCGGAATCATTCGGAATATAATTAATTGGCGAGTACGCCGAAGACATAATCTGAAATTCAGATTAGACGAGGACTGGAGGGGAAGTGCAGAGAGGAGATGGGGAGTCTCGATGAGCGGCTTTTAAAACAATATTGGAGATCTGAAGAGGAGGGCAGAGCAGAAGCTGCGAGACGAAGGAGGAAACAGAAAAAAAAGCTTCACTTCAGAGGGCAGATAAACATTTCTCATCCTCACATGCGAGACACACACACACACACACTCACACACACACACACACATGCGAGCTAACTTTCAATCATTAAGAGACGAGTGTGTTTGTAGTGTTGATGTGCTCTAACAAAAGGAAAGCCTTGATGTATTGTTACCGCGTCTGCTCCGTCAAGAAATCAATCACAGGTAACTCAACACCTGCCAGCCGCTATGAAAAACTACCGTTGCTCACACGATGTCCTGGGCCTCATCAGCATCTGGGAGCACACCGGGATGCAGGAATTAACTGTGTCTGGGAGGGACGGTGCCTCGGGGCCGATCAAGTGGCCTGTTTTCTTATTATTTCTCAATTGCATGCGCTGGTCCAGATTTTTAAAAAACCAGAATAAGTTCAGTTCATCTGGAATCCCAAAAGGCTGGAGGCAGCTTTTAGTGAGTCACGGTTTGCTCTTGCAGAGATGGAGGAGGTCATTACAGATCGTGTGCACAAAGGGAACAAAAACTGTGCTGGTTTTTTTGAAAAGCTGACTGCATGAAAGACAGATTGTTCTTAAAGCAAATAGCGCTTTTGTCTGGTCGTAAAAAGAGAAGACGTCAGAGACGGGCCCGATCGGGAAGCTCTCGGTGGGTTTTGTTTCTCTGATTGGTGGCGTGCGATTCTAAACGAGCCGAGTCAGCACGTTTCTTCATCAAACCGTCGTGTTTTTAAAAAAATGTGAAGCGAAGTGGTGCTACTCTGAACAGACTGTAGACGTCGGTGTCACTCTGGAGAGAAAAAAAAAATGTTTCCAAATTGGATTTCATGCCTCATAATACAGTTTTTTTTTCTTTTTGTGTTATCGCTGTTTAGTTAAAATACTAAATATGACAGAACCCGCTTAAGCCTCTCCATAAAGGGCACTACACTGTTCATCAGATTTACACGCTCACATTCACACACACACGATTCATTCACACACACACACACACACTTCTCCACTACTCGCATTCAACAATCTCGTCTGGCTACTGCACTGAGACTAATGGAAAGAGGAGGAGAAAAAAAAGAGGAAGAAAGCAAATAATAATCATTTGTTTACTGTAACAAAAAGGAGCTGGAGCTGGAGGGGAAAATGGACTCTGCACAGACAGACACTGTTCGTGATTGAGGGCAAGAGGAGGGAGAGAGCCAGTTTAATAGAAATGCGCCCAAGTGTGAATAGAGCAAAGCTCAGGCCATCCAGAGCTTTGAGAGACAGCAGCTTCCCATCAGGTCTCCCACAGCAGAGTGGAAGACCAGATCCCAGAACGGGGCTCAGATGAGAATCCGATAAGACGGAGAAAGGAAAAGAAAAAAAAAAAAAATGAATGAGAAGATAAAAACCAGCAAAGACTGTGAACAGACAGTTACCACAGCCCTGAATTATCAGACAAATGAGGGTGAGAAGATTTTAAAAGCAGAAGAGAAAAGAGGGACGTGGGGGAGGCATTAAAGAGCACTTTGTGTTTTGATAAAGGCAGTCCTCTCATTCTGGACGTCAAACTCTTCATTTTCGGAGTCTGTGTTCACCCCGTCATCCCCCCAGACTGTCGGGATGCCGCGGTACGACACCACCCTATTCCCCCCGAGGCTGAAGCTGCCCCCGAGGCCACCGCCGGCCTCCAGGGAGGGCAGCTTGATGAGCGCGCCTGAGCGCAGCTGCAGCAGCAGGAAGATGCCGGCGAAGGTGGCGATGATGGCGATGCAGCTGAGCACGGCGATGGTGATGGGCAGCTTGGAGCTGAGCTGAAGCTGTGCTCTCGTGCTGCCCTGGCTCACCATGAAGCTGCCGGTGGTCTCGCGCATGAACTGGTTGAGGTGCAGGCAGGTTCCAGAAATGGGGTCCAGGGAGCTGTGAGGAGGGCAGGACAGGCAGGCCTGAGGGCTGAGGCTGCTGCAGGTCAGGCAGGGCGGCAGGCAGGGCAGGCAGGCGGGGACGGACGCTGGTGGTATGGAGTTTCCCACTGTGTAGTTGACAGGCTGGGAGCCCACTGAGAAGCCTGGTGGACACTGTTTCACACAGCTCTGCTGGAAGAGGTAGTAGCCGCCGTTGCACTCTGCAACACAGAAACAGCAATAAGCAGCCGCGCCCCCCTTTCACCTCCTCGTATGAGTCAGACAAGCCAAAAAAACAGAACCAGGATTCCTGCCCTGACAGTCAGAGCATCGCAGTTAACATGGCTGTCAGGTCGGGTCCAACGGTTCTGCACTGATTCATGTACGGGCTGTTCTACTGCAGGAAAAGTGAAACTAAATGCAATTTTACTTCTAGTCGCCATTTTTTTCTGGCTAAAAACTGATGACAAAGAGCGTTGCTATTTATATGCTGAATGCAGCATTTTTAAATCAACAGACACATTTCCATATGCAGCACATCCAGATGCAGACCATTGCCTATAATGACAATTAGCAGACTGTGGGTACCGGGGGTAACAGAGCCGAACACAGGAGAGCCAACAGAAGGAGGAAAATCCAATTTACTGCTGCATCTTGTCAACTTGTTCAAAAACACAGAGAACTATAGCTGTGTGCCCCAAGTGAGGGAGCGTTGTGTACGACATGACAAGACTCTCACAACATGATGATTATGTGCATACATGATGCTCAGCTCCCCTTTGTGTGTCAGCATGTAGGTGCCTCTGACAGCCTGTAGGGGTCAGACTGTCACTGTTTCAGACCACATGTAGGTGGACTTCACACTTTGCTGGAGCTCAGTCGTGTCTTTAGACCTTGCCTTCAGCACTATTTGGATTTGGTCGGACACAATGGCATGAAGCTCGCTCGGTCCTTTCAATGGGATAATTGTGTGACGCTGCAAAACTGATGTACAAGTAGAACGCAAACAGATGCAGCTGAGCACACACGGGACAATAAATCATCCCATTCACGCTAACCAGACTGCTTCACATGTTACAGCTCAACATGGCTTTCCATTCCCCTCCCCTCAGCAGCTGGAAGTTCTAGCGAGGAGCAGACGGGAAACACTGGTCTTACCGATGCATATCTGCCTCAGATCCAAGGTCTTGCAGTTGCCGTTGAGAGGCTGAGACTTCTCAGAGGAGCTGGAAGATGCTGAGCCGGTACCGTACAGCACCAGGACGAACTGGGTTAGAGTGCCTGAGCGGAGAGGTGGAGATAAAAACTCAGATTAACCGGGGAGAGAAGCAGGCCCGTCAGAAACAGGGAGGCTCCCGCATCGCCGAGGGTGGACTTTGTGAATGTATCCTCTGACTTTTGGATTTTCTGCATAAGGTGACGAAAAATGATTCCTTGACACGAGCTGCAAATTTAAAGACAGAATAATTTCCCTCTGTGCCTAACAAGAGTTATAAAGTGCTCCTCTCTCAAGAATCATTGGAGTGTGGGGCCTTGAGAGAGGCTCTACTTTAGTAAATCACTCGTTACTGAGTGGGGCGGTGTGAGACATTGATCTAAATCTGTAGTTCTGGAGATTTTTTTTGGCTGAACATCACGCTGGGGGTGGACCTGCTGCGTCCAGGTTTGGATGATGCGAGGGAAAACATAAAGACTGCTTTGCCATTCTTCCTACACTGATGGCGGCGGACCTCTACAGAGTCGCCTCCTATAAAAAGAGCAGACACTTTGGATTCAGGAACCTCTTGATCTCTAATCTCCCGGTGCTAAACCTTTAACCGCTGAGCTGAACTGTAGACTCAACAGATTAAAACAAGTTAAATAACATGCACGTATCCAAGCCATTTAAAGCCGTCCTGGTGACCTGGCGCTAAAGACCCATGACAGTTGTCCTCTTCTTTGGTTCACATTGAATATTTTATAGGTCCAAGACTGCAGGTCAGATGGAAATATGAACAAATTCCCTTGAACTCAGAGGACCTGTGATTAGAAAGTCTTTAAATCTTAATCAAAAAAGTAAGGATTGTACTTTGACATCAGGTCGGGATAACTTGGAAAGCTCTGAATTCTAGCTACAAAAACTTATGGCAGAAATGTCTTCATCCCATCTATCAAAGAACAAAGCTGCTTTACCGTAGTCGCTGGCACCGGCCACGTTCTCAATCTCCAGCGTCCACGCCCCGCTGGGGTTCTCGTCCCAGGAGTGGGTGCTCATGAAAGCCCAGTCATTAAAACCCTCCGATGAGTAATCATGAGGCCTGCAGGAAAAGCCAACAAGCTGGAGTGTAAAATATTTCATGTTTACCAACTTGTACTGTATCTGTGCTCGTGTAGTTTTTGTTTTTGTGTACCTGGGGTGGAGCAGAGTGGAGCGTGTACCGGCAGGACTAATGAGGTGGATGGCCAGGTTTCCCCTCCGGTTGTAGGACAGAGTGAGCCGGGCTTGGACGTGCTCTAACGAGGTCACGTGACTGTCTGACCCGATGCAGGCGTCCACGCTCTTGTTAATAGACAAATGGCTGCCGATGTTCCTGTCAAACAAAGAGAAAGGGAAAAACATCAAGAAAGGGGGAAAATATTCATATGTTTGTGTGAAGCCGGAATCATCGCCGGCTTATTCCTCAGAGCTGGATAAGCTACAATCCCCAAAACTGTGAGTGCGACACTTTGCTCGTGCCCACTGTGAAAGCTGCAAAGGGTGAAGACTTTGTGGCCTTGAACAGGATTAGTGTCTCGCAACCTGTAGGACCGCTGTCCTCTGTGCAAGGAAAGCACCCACCTCTTTTAACTCTCCCCCTCCTCCTCCCCCCAAATCCGCTTAGGAGATTACACGCATCCACAACAATTCTCAGGAGGAAGGCACGAGGTTTTAGTGAAACAGTGGCCGAAATTATAGACGAGACGTGACGCGATCATTAAGCTGTCGGGCTGCTTGAAGACGCCGTCTCTCCACACGTCTCAGCATCCACTAAAGGGCTACTTACAGCGAACGGCTTTGACCTTTTGGAGCAGCCTCACATGGGAGAAATCATCTAAAAGGTCAATTTACAGCACTTTCCAGATGCCAGAGAGCCACACAATGATCGGCCAAGTAGCAGTTCAGCACGTTTCTCGTTTGCAAAAAAAAAAAAAACTGTCGTGCTTTTGAGCGGAGTCAGAAAATGTGAGAGAAGGAAAAAAAAAAAGATTTATCGTTGCCAGTTGACCACTGAGGCGCGGGCGTCTGTGATTTAAAGTCTGGAAGAAGCGACGTTCGTGGCACCGTCGCAAACATGGCATCTGTTTTTACAAGCACACAGAGACGGAGCGATATGCTGCAAACCTATAACCAGCAATCTGCCGCGCCGTCGCTGCGGATAATCAACGAGAAAATCTCAAGTCATTTCATAGCGTTCTCATCAAGAAGTGAAAATAAAAGAAAAAACTTTCAGCATCACGAACCCCCGCTGCAGCGGCTTTTCAGAGACACAGTTTTATAGTCGCTCCATAAACATTTTATTTTACTCACACAGTGTGATGCACATTTTCAACTAAAGCGGTTTCATAGAATTCTGGGGAAAACATTTTTTTTTCTTTTCACATCTGTCCTCACAACAGGTGTTTTAATCTGTCGATACGTCGGTTCATAGGAGGTAATTCTATTCACATTTCACACGGCTTGCTTTTGATGTTTGACATATGCTGCATAATAAGGCTGGAAAATTGTGCCAATCACATGCTTATTACATATTGGAGATTCAAAACACGGGTGTTGTATTGTGATTCAGTAAAGCTTCTCAGAACGAACAAGAAAATAAATAAATAAACAAAACACTTGGGGAGCGAGCCAGATCTTAAGCGTTTCCATGCATTTGGCACAGTGTCTTACAGAAATAAGAGGGTTTTTGTAAAATCATAAATCACTTTTTGAAAAGATAGAGAGCGAGAGCTTCCATCTCATGCCATAATCCACTTTTCATTGATACAACATTTTGTATCCCTGGTGGTAATTTGCATAAAAGTTGGGTAAATCCTCTTTAAGAATAAAGTACACGCCAATCATCTCCAGTGTCCGTACAGTCGACGGGAAATCTTTGAAACAAAGCCTGCATTCATTCTTTCTGTCAGACTGCTGAGAGTTTCCTGTTTTGAGGCGCGATCCATTTTCTAAATATAAACACAAGGTATAGTCCCAATAGTGAAAAAAAAAATCAAATCACAGACTGTTGTCACTTCACAACTCATAAACAAGCCTTTTGCTATCACTCAGAGCTTTATTCATCATTTCACTGATGCACAAGTAAAAGGCCGAATGTCACCGTAATCGTGTGTTAAAACGCTGTGATGGTGCAGCTAATGTAAGAATAATAGGATCTCTGCAGAAAAATACTGCGTAAAAAATAATGGAAGCAAGTGACAGTGAGAAAGACGCCGAAGCCGCTATCTGCTCACTTACCGCGAGTCGCTCTTGATAAGTAAGTCGGCTAAACACCCAAAATGTAAATTGAATAACCTGCCTCGACTGCTGTTCCCAGACGCTCGAACCATCTGCTCTGAGCATCTGATAACTGCAGTAAAAGAGAGAGAAACTTCAAACCCGGCGAGAGAAGTGACAGGGAGCGCATAATGAAGAAGAGATGTCAGACCGAGTTTAGACTGTGACACCACGAAAAGAAGGAGTAAAAATGGCTGAGGAGGAATAGTGAGTCTTAACAACCAAAGGAAGCCGCGCATTGACGAATTATTACTTCTGTTTAAAATGCTTCGTCTCAATCAGAGCCTGCATCGGAGTGCACACACACATATATGCATGCATGCACTGCAGGCGTTTCAACAGGAGCCCAGAGCCAAAGCTGAAGATGAAGACATAATGTGTTCCTGCAGCAAAGCATGACAGCTCAGTCACACACGAGCGTCGCACACACCTACGTGTTGTTATGGACCGGTTTAATGTCAGCGTCTCTTTTCACTCGCTGTGCAGCGTCTCATCATGTTACTTAATTACAGCATGAGTTTATGTCAAACAACAATGCAGCAACAAACAGAAACGCTGCCTTTGTGGGTTATTTGATGCGCCGCTTCTTGTCAGTGTGTTGCTGACTGTTGCTGACTTTCACGTCGTCTGTTTCATCATGTGCTCTGAGCATTTTACCCGTTTTAGGTTCATGTTAAGTGGTTGGTAACAGATTTTTTGTAATGTGAGCGAGGCATGTTTTCTTGCCAAGAGGAGACAGACAGCCTGACTTTTAGGCCCCAGTGTGGGTTGAGTTCAAACCTCCACGGCTGGAAGATGAAC
>NW_007578657.1:229076-246774 GCF_000690725.1 Stegastes partitus | reverse complement strand
ACGACTTAAGTTGTCCTGCATCCACCGACACTCGCATCAAGAAGCATCCAAGTGAATAAAAACACATTCAAATTTGCATAGATCTTTATTTTTTTTTAGTAGAATCTATAATTGACATCAATTAAATAAAAAGGAGAAAACAAGAGCAAAAAAAAAAAAAAAAATCTTTAAATTACAAGAAAATTACACTGCACCATTCATATAGTACAAAAATAGGCCTTATTTTAGAGTTATGTCCCATGTAAGATAGTCATTCTTGTACATTAATCATAGGTCACAAATCTGTAAGGTACTGTGAGCAGCCACAGGTCAGGAACCTCGCGACGAGGCGGCAGGAAAGCCGACAAGAGTCGACCGAGGCTGCTCCGCTTACCGCCCCTCCATCGCAAAAGTGTTTCATTTCTACTTAACAAGCATGTGCACACACGGACGCGCGCAGATCGGATTCAGCCCTTAAGTTAATGGCGATGGGATACATTCTACCTCCTTCCCTCCACAGCTGCTAAACATACAAGGGTGTCGCCGCGGATCTTCGGAAAAGGCAGAGATGACGGCAAAAACGGGGTTTTCGACGAAACACTTTGAAGACGAGCGAGGGGTTGGATGGGCCGCGACGAACCTGAAAGCAACACGTCGTAATACGAAACAGACAGCATTTAAAATGATTGTCTTTGGTTATGCCAAAGATATTGCTCCTATTAACTCCATCCGACTTCATATCCGTCACTTCAGACTTACATCCTCAAAGCAGGACTGGAGCAACACTGAGCTCCACGTGAGACGAATCGGCCACATAAAGACAAGTCTCCGTCGTGGCCGCACGAGCGAGTCTTTTCCGTATAAAGGGCTCCTCGCGTTACTGCCAGTGGTAGCCTTTTAATTACGAGCCGGCACGATTAGAGAACTTCTTCTTGTTTTTAGTGTGTAGTTTCTATCACATTCGCGCAGTGGAAGGAATGAGCTGGCTGCTAATGGTTTTCCGCAGCTCCTGTGCTTTGGAAGCGCCGGCTACTTAATGCTGCCTGCATTCGTGATTTCCTTAAACACTCGAATGCGCAGAGCTGCGGGTTCATCAGCTGAGAGTTTTCTGGCTGTAGTGAATACAACATCAAGCTACGATGAATAAATCATTCTGTGTGTGCACTCGTGGGGGCCGCAAGAAACTCGTCTCAACACCCCGAAACTATTCTTCCGGGAAGCCGTATGAATCTTGTGCGAGGGGGAAAACGCTCGGTGCACAATGTCGGCGAGGCTGAGAATCAATTAGGCCGCAGTAATTGCAACAAATTGGTCAAAGTCCCACATTATGGTTTCTTCAAAAGAAGCAAACTCGTAAGCATCCAGAGTCGAAGAAAATAGTTTATGGAAGCAATTTTGTTGCTGCATTAGCCCATTATCTGTTGTTTACACACTTCTCACCAAGCTGGGAAGTCAATAAGATTTTGTGGCTCAAGTCTGAGGCTGAAGTTATTACATTTTCAAATTAGCACCCTCCTTAAACTGGGACTAATCAGAGCCTAAATGGCAGTAGGCACTAATGTACATCACACAAAACCCCTGCAGCACACACTCGCCACATTAGCTTTGTTCATTTCTGAGGGCATTTTTCTCCAAATCCACATTCCTCGGATTGGCTTCCAATGCAGGAACCGCCGCGGCGAGCCAAATGTGCTACACCTGCACCAGCCATCTGAGATGAATTAAGCTTCCTGGCTCGGCGCTGCGTTTCAGAGCACACACGCCAATCTTCCTCCATCCTTCTGAAGAGGATTTTTGTTTTTTTTGGCAAGTATTGGGATTGAGAATCATTATTCTTTGTAGCTTTACCGAGTTAAATTTTGTTTTTTCTTAAAGAATAAACGTTTGACTTTTAGAACGAGCTTTTTGCAATTTAAATGACATTCTGCATATTTATGAAAAACAACTTTAGAGAAGGTTTTTTCTAACACGAGCGGTTAAATTAAAAATTAAAATACATTTTGTTTGTGTGCTTCTGCACCTTGTTGCCCTCAAAAGAAGGAAATCATTTGATTGTCAGAACTTAAGAACAAAAAAAAGAAAAAGAGAAAAAGAAAGAAAAACTCCTGGAGGAGCTGCACGGGTAGAGATGGAAAAATAAAACGCCCCCAACAATTTTAGATTGGGTTGGCACTTAAACGCTGACCAGCAAGATCTATTGGACTATTGTTCTAGCCGGTCTATTTCTGTAACAGGTTTTAAAGCCCAGGTGTGAGCGCACATGAATGCTGATCCTAAAGGCAATAATACACTTTTTAGGCGAGATAGGAGCAGAATTTGCGCAGCAGCTTTACAGTTTCTGAATCGCTTATTTTTCCCCAAAAAATCTTTTCCCCCCCTGCGTCTGATTTGACCTCCGTAATCATTTATCAGCTCCTCTAACAGCGTACGAAACCTCGCTGAATGATATGAGAGGTAGATAAAAGGGTGAGCAGCTGCAGCTTTCTGTGCACGTCATCACCATGACAACCTCTCTCAGCGAGCTCCACTTGTTTTTGTAGTGGAAATTAAAAATAATAATAATTTCGACAAAAAAAAAAAAAGCGATCAGTTGGAATCAAAAAAAAAAAAAAATGGCTACACTGGATTAAATAATGAGATGCGTAGTTCAGATGATAACCAGCCTGGGAGGAAAAATCACTTTAAAACAATCTTCCCTAAAGGTGTGATTAAAATCTCTCCGAATAAATAAGTTTGCTGCGGAATCATTCGGAATATAATTAATTGGCGAGTACGCCGAAGACATAATCTGAAATTCAGATTAGACGAGGACTGGAGGGGAAGTGCAGAGAGGAGATGGGGAGTCTCGATGAGCGGCTTTTAAAACAATATTGGAGATCTGAAGAGGAGGGCAGAGCAGAAGCTGCGAGACGAAGGAGGAAACAGAAAAAAAAGCTTCACTTCAGAGGGCAGATAAACATTTCTCATCCTCACATGCGAGACACACACACACACACACTCACACACACACACACACATGCGAGCTAACTTTCAATCATTAAGAGACGAGTGTGTTTGTAGTGTTGATGTGCTCTAACAAAAGGAAAGCCTTGATGTATTGTTACCGCGTCTGCTCCGTCAAGAAATCAATCACAGGTAACTCAACACCTGCCAGCCGCTATGAAAAACTACCGTTGCTCACACGATGTCCTGGGCCTCATCAGCATCTGGGAGCACACCGGGATGCAGGAATTAACTGTGTCTGGGAGGGACGGTGCCTCGGGGCCGATCAAGTGGCCTGTTTTCTTATTATTTCTCAATTGCATGCGCTGGTCCAGATTTTTAAAAAACCAGAATAAGTTCAGTTCATCTGGAATCCCAAAAGGCTGGAGGCAGCTTTTAGTGAGTCACGGTTTGCTCTTGCAGAGATGGAGGAGGTCATTACAGATCGTGTGCACAAAGGGAACAAAAACTGTGCTGGTTTTTTTGAAAAGCTGACTGCATGAAAGACAGATTGTTCTTAAAGCAAATAGCGCTTTTGTCTGGTCGTAAAAAGAGAAGACGTCAGAGACGGGCCCGATCGGGAAGCTCTCGGTGGGTTTTGTTTCTCTGATTGGTGGCGTGCGATTCTAAACGAGCCGAGTCAGCACGTTTCTTCATCAAACCGTCGTGTTTTTAAAAAAATGTGAAGCGAAGTGGTGCTACTCTGAACAGACTGTAGACGTCGGTGTCACTCTGGAGAGAAAAAAAAAATGTTTCCAAATTGGATTTCATGCCTCATAATACAGTTTTTTTTTCTTTTTGTGTTATCGCTGTTTAGTTAAAATACTAAATATGACAGAACCCGCTTAAGCCTCTCCATAAAGGGCACTACACTGTTCATCAGATTTACACGCTCACATTCACACACACACGATTCATTCACACACACACACACACACTTCTCCACTACTCGCATTCAACAATCTCGTCTGGCTACTGCACTGAGACTAATGGAAAGAGGAGGAGAAAAAAAAGAGGAAGAAAGCAAATAATAATCATTTGTTTACTGTAACAAAAAGGAGCTGGAGCTGGAGGGGAAAATGGACTCTGCACAGACAGACACTGTTCGTGATTGAGGGCAAGAGGAGGGAGAGAGCCAGTTTAATAGAAATGCGCCCAAGTGTGAATAGAGCAAAGCTCAGGCCATCCAGAGCTTTGAGAGACAGCAGCTTCCCATCAGGTCTCCCACAGCAGAGTGGAAGACCAGATCCCAGAACGGGGCTCAGATGAGAATCCGATAAGACGGAGAAAGGAAAAGAAAAAAAAAAAAAATGAATGAGAAGATAAAAACCAGCAAAGACTGTGAACAGACAGTTACCACAGCCCTGAATTATCAGACAAATGAGGGTGAGAAGATTTTAAAAGCAGAAGAGAAAAGAGGGACGTGGGGGAGGCATTAAAGAGCACTTTGTGTTTTGATAAAGGCAGTCCTCTCATTCTGGACGTCAAACTCTTCATTTTCGGAGTCTGTGTTCACCCCGTCATCCCCCCAGACTGTCGGGATGCCGCGGTACGACACCACCCTATTCCCCCCGAGGCTGAAGCTGCCCCCGAGGCCACCGCCGGCCTCCAGGGAGGGCAGCTTGATGAGCGCGCCTGAGCGCAGCTGCAGCAGCAGGAAGATGCCGGCGAAGGTGGCGATGATGGCGATGCAGCTGAGCACGGCGATGGTGATGGGCAGCTTGGAGCTGAGCTGAAGCTGTGCTCTCGTGCTGCCCTGGCTCACCATGAAGCTGCCGGTGGTCTCGCGCATGAACTGGTTGAGGTGCAGGCAGGTTCCAGAAATGGGGTCCAGGGAGCTGTGAGGAGGGCAGGACAGGCAGGCCTGAGGGCTGAGGCTGCTGCAGGTCAGGCAGGGCGGCAGGCAGGGCAGGCAGGCGGGGACGGACGCTGGTGGTATGGAGTTTCCCACTGTGTAGTTGACAGGCTGGGAGCCCACTGAGAAGCCTGGTGGACACTGTTTCACACAGCTCTGCTGGAAGAGGTAGTAGCCGCCGTTGCACTCTGCAACACAGAAACAGCAATAAGCAGCCGCGCCCCCCTTTCACCTCCTCGTATGAGTCAGACAAGCCAAAAAAACAGAACCAGGATTCCTGCCCTGACAGTCAGAGCATCGCAGTTAACATGGCTGTCAGGTCGGGTCCAACGGTTCTGCACTGATTCATGTACGGGCTGTTCTACTGCAGGAAAAGTGAAACTAAATGCAATTTTACTTCTAGTCGCCATTTTTTTCTGGCTAAAAACTGATGACAAAGAGCGTTGCTATTTATATGCTGAATGCAGCATTTTTAAATCAACAGACACATTTCCATATGCAGCACATCCAGATGCAGACCATTGCCTATAATGACAATTAGCAGACTGTGGGTACCGGGGGTAACAGAGCCGAACACAGGAGAGCCAACAGAAGGAGGAAAATCCAATTTACTGCTGCATCTTGTCAACTTGTTCAAAAACACAGAGAACTATAGCTGTGTGCCCCAAGTGAGGGAGCGTTGTGTACGACATGACAAGACTCTCACAACATGATGATTATGTGCATACATGATGCTCAGCTCCCCTTTGTGTGTCAGCATGTAGGTGCCTCTGACAGCCTGTAGGGGTCAGACTGTCACTGTTTCAGACCACATGTAGGTGGACTTCACACTTTGCTGGAGCTCAGTCGTGTCTTTAGACCTTGCCTTCAGCACTATTTGGATTTGGTCGGACACAATGGCATGAAGCTCGCTCGGTCCTTTCAATGGGATAATTGTGTGACGCTGCAAAACTGATGTACAAGTAGAACGCAAACAGATGCAGCTGAGCACACACGGGACAATAAATCATCCCATTCACGCTAACCAGACTGCTTCACATGTTACAGCTCAACATGGCTTTCCATTCCCCTCCCCTCAGCAGCTGGAAGTTCTAGCGAGGAGCAGACGGGAAACACTGGTCTTACCGATGCATATCTGCCTCAGATCCAAGGTCTTGCAGTTGCCGTTGAGAGGCTGAGACTTCTCAGAGGAGCTGGAAGATGCTGAGCCGGTACCGTACAGCACCAGGACGAACTGGGTTAGAGTGCCTGAGCGGAGAGGTGGAGATAAAAACTCAGATTAACCGGGGAGAGAAGCAGGCCCGTCAGAAACAGGGAGGCTCCCGCATCGCCGAGGGTGGACTTTGTGAATGTATCCTCTGACTTTTGGATTTTCTGCATAAGGTGACGAAAAATGATTCCTTGACACGAGCTGCAAATTTAAAGACAGAATAATTTCCCTCTGTGCCTAACAAGAGTTATAAAGTGCTCCTCTCTCAAGAATCATTGGAGTGTGGGGCCTTGAGAGAGGCTCTACTTTAGTAAATCACTCGTTACTGAGTGGGGCGGTGTGAGACATTGATCTAAATCTGTAGTTCTGGAGATTTTTTTTGGCTGAACATCACGCTGGGGGTGGACCTGCTGCGTCCAGGTTTGGATGATGCGAGGGAAAACATAAAGACTGCTTTGCCATTCTTCCTACACTGATGGCGGCGGACCTCTACAGAGTCGCCTCCTATAAAAAGAGCAGACACTTTGGATTCAGGAACCTCTTGATCTCTAATCTCCCGGTGCTAAACCTTTAACCGCTGAGCTGAACTGTAGACTCAACAGATTAAAACAAGTTAAATAACATGCACGTATCCAAGCCATTTAAAGCCGTCCTGGTGACCTGGCGCTAAAGACCCATGACAGTTGTCCTCTTCTTTGGTTCACATTGAATATTTTATAGGTCCAAGACTGCAGGTCAGATGGAAATATGAACAAATTCCCTTGAACTCAGAGGACCTGTGATTAGAAAGTCTTTAAATCTTAATCAAAAAAGTAAGGATTGTACTTTGACATCAGGTCGGGATAACTTGGAAAGCTCTGAATTCTAGCTACAAAAACTTATGGCAGAAATGTCTTCATCCCATCTATCAAAGAACAAAGCTGCTTTACCGTAGTCGCTGGCACCGGCCACGTTCTCAATCTCCAGCGTCCACGCCCCGCTGGGGTTCTCGTCCCAGGAGTGGGTGCTCATGAAAGCCCAGTCATTAAAACCCTCCGATGAGTAATCATGAGGCCTGCAGGAAAAGCCAACAAGCTGGAGTGTAAAATATTTCATGTTTACCAACTTGTACTGTATCTGTGCTCGTGTAGTTTTTGTTTTTGTGTACCTGGGGTGGAGCAGAGTGGAGCGTGTACCGGCAGGACTAATGAGGTGGATGGCCAGGTTTCCCCTCCGGTTGTAGGACAGAGTGAGCCGGGCTTGGACGTGCTCTAACGAGGTCACGTGACTGTCTGACCCGATGCAGGCGTCCACGCTCTTGTTAATAGACAAATGGCTGCCGATGTTCCTGTCAAACAAAGAGAAAGGGAAAAACATCAAGAAAGGGGGAAAATATTCATATGTTTGTGTGAAGCCGGAATCATCGCCGGCTTA
This sequence comes from Stegastes partitus, assembly GCF_000690725.1. Lineage (NCBI taxonomy): Eukaryota > Metazoa > Chordata > Actinopteri > Pomacentridae > Stegastes > Stegastes partitus. The sequence continues at coordinate 239,335 of NW_007578657.1, read as the reverse complement.
TTCCTCAGAGCTGGATAAGCTACAATCCCCAAAACTGTGAGTGCGACACTTTGCTCGTGCCCACTGTGAAAGCTGCAAAGGGTGAAGACTTTGTGGCCTTGAACAGGATTAGTGTCTCGCAACCTGTAGGACCGCTGTCCTCTGTGCAAGGAAAGCACCCACCTCTTTTAACTCTCCCCCTCCTCCTCCCCCCAAATCCGCTTAGGAGATTACACGCATCCACAACAATTCTCAGGAGGAAGGCACGAGGTTTTAGTGAAACAGTGGCCGAAATTATAGACGAGACGTGACGCGATCATTAAGCTGTCGGGCTGCTTGAAGACGCCGTCTCTCCACACGTCTCAGCATCCACTAAAGGGCTACTTACAGCGAACGGCTTTGACCTTTTGGAGCAGCCTCACATGGGAGAAATCATCTAAAAGGTCAATTTACAGCACTTTCCAGATGCCAGAGAGCCACACAATGATCGGCCAAGTAGCAGTTCAGCACGTTTCTCGTTTGCAAAAAAAAAAAAAACTGTCGTGCTTTTGAGCGGAGTCAGAAAATGTGAGAGAAGGAAAAAAAAAAAGATTTATCGTTGCCAGTTGACCACTGAGGCGCGGGCGTCTGTGATTTAAAGTCTGGAAGAAGCGACGTTCGTGGCACCGTCGCAAACATGGCATCTGTTTTTACAAGCACACAGAGACGGAGCGATATGCTGCAAACCTATAACCAGCAATCTGCCGCGCCGTCGCTGCGGATAATCAACGAGAAAATCTCAAGTCATTTCATAGCGTTCTCATCAAGAAGTGAAAATAAAAGAAAAAACTTTCAGCATCACGAACCCCCGCTGCAGCGGCTTTTCAGAGACACAGTTTTATAGTCGCTCCATAAACATTTTATTTTACTCACACAGTGTGATGCACATTTTCAACTAAAGCGGTTTCATAGAATTCTGGGGAAAACATTTTTTTTTCTTTTCACATCTGTCCTCACAACAGGTGTTTTAATCTGTCGATACGTCGGTTCATAGGAGGTAATTCTATTCACATTTCACACGGCTTGCTTTTGATGTTTGACATATGCTGCATAATAAGGCTGGAAAATTGTGCCAATCACATGCTTATTACATATTGGAGATTCAAAACACGGGTGTTGTATTGTGATTCAGTAAAGCTTCTCAGAACGAACAAGAAAATAAATAAATAAACAAAACACTTGGGGAGCGAGCCAGATCTTAAGCGTTTCCATGCATTTGGCACAGTGTCTTACAGAAATAAGAGGGTTTTTGTAAAATCATAAATCACTTTTTGAAAAGATAGAGAGCGAGAGCTTCCATCTCATGCCATAATCCACTTTTCATTGATACAACATTTTGTATCCCTGGTGGTAATTTGCATAAAAGTTGGGTAAATCCTCTTTAAGAATAAAGTACACGCCAATCATCTCCAGTGTCCGTACAGTCGACGGGAAATCTTTGAAACAAAGCCTGCATTCATTCTTTCTGTCAGACTGCTGAGAGTTTCCTGTTTTGAGGCGCGATCCATTTTCTAAATATAAACACAAGGTATAGTCCCAATAGTGAAAAAAAAAATCAAATCACAGACTGTTGTCACTTCACAACTCATAAACAAGCCTTTTGCTATCACTCAGAGCTTTATTCATCACTTCACTGATGCACAAGTAAAAGGCCGAATGTCACCGTAATCGTGTGTTAAAACGCTGTGATGGTGCAGCTAATGTAAGAATAATAGGATCTCTGCAGAAAAATACTGCGTAAAAAATAATGGAAGCAAGTGACAGTGAGAAAGACGCCGAAGCCGCTATCTGCTCACTTACCGCGAGTCGCTCTTGATAAGTAAGTCGGCTAAACACCCAAAATGTAAATTGAATAACCTGCCTCGACTGCTGTTCCCAGACGCTCGAACCATCTGCTCTGAGCATCTGATAACTGCAGTAAAAGAGAGAGAAACTTCAAACCCGGCGAGAGAAGTGACAGGGAGCGCATAATGAAGAAGAGATGTCAGACCGAGTTTAGACTGTGACACCACGAAAAGAAGGAGTAAAAATGGCTGAGGAGGAATAGTGAGTCTTAACAACCAAAGGAAGCAGCGCATTGACGAATTATTACTTCTGTTTAAAATGCTTCGTCTCAATCAGAGCCTGCATCGGAGTGCACACACACATATATGCATGCATGCACTGCAGGCGTTTCAACAGGAGCCCAGAGCCAAAGCTGAAGATGAAGACATAATGTGTTCCTGCAGCAAAGCATGACAGCTCAGTCACACACGAGCGTCGCACACACCTACGTGTTGTTATGGACCGGTTTAATGTCAGCGTCTCTTTTCACTCGCTGTGCAGCGTCTCATCATGTTACTTAATTACAGCGTGAGTTTATGTCAAACAACAATGCAGCAACAAACAGAAACGCTGCCTTTGTGGGTTATTTGATGCGCCGCTTCTCGTCAGTGTGTTGCTGACTGTTGCTGACTTTCACGTCGTCTGTTTCATCATGTGCTCTTAGCATTTTACCTGTTTTAGGTTAAAGTTAAGTGGTTTATAGCAGATTTTTTGTAATGTGAGCGAGGCATGTTTTCTTGCCAAGACAGCCTGACTTTTAGCCCAAAGTGTGGGTTTAGTTCAAACCTCCACGGCTGGAAGATGAACCGAACGCGGAAATGTCTAAAATTGCAGTTCATCGAATGGCCACTTGAGGCTGACTCTTAGAAACGAGTCAATCACATAGACTGTATAAAAGACGGACGTAGCTGCCGTGATGTTGGTTTCTGCACTGAGAAAATGAAGCCAGGGTTTTGCTACTTCCTGGTTGACATCTTGGATTTTTGGAGCAAAAATCGTCGGAGGGGGGCGGAGCCATAGGAGCAGCGATTGGTCAGACAGATTGAGAGGCGGGCCCTCTCTGCCCGCCCACATTTACCGCCTTCTGCTGGTTTCGTCTGCATCGTCGCTGCCGACTGTCAATCAAGCCAGCCACGCCCCTTGCCCCGCAAAATGTGGACGATTTTTTAAAAAAATTCAGCGTTGATTTATTTTCAGATTGGATTTGACCATGAAAACTAATGAGAAAAAAATCCTGAGCTGTAGGAATGCAGTATTTCATGATCTGTGATCACTTCTTTTCCAATTCAAGTCTATGGGAGCCAGGACTTTTTGGAGCCAGCAGCGAGCGGACGTAGTGATATTGCAGGTTTTTGGCTTCATTTTTCAGGGCCGGTTGCTACGTCCATCTTTTATACAGTCTATGGTCAATCATCATAAACCTCCATGTTGAAATGCCCAGAAACAAACACGTTTAGAGCCTGGTGCAAAGAATACGTTTGGTTTGTATAGTTAATTTCTCCTTCCATGACAACTGCACAGAGGGAGGATTTTTATATAACTCAGTGTTTTGACAGACTAGTCAGTACAATCACAGGACAATCCACGCCACAGAGGCATTGTTATGGACCACATAACCTCCACTCACAGGCGCTGTCAAGAGTGAGATGCCGGTAAACAGTTTGTGCATCTTCACATGCAATCAACGGTCAAGCTTCCAGAACAGCGGAACCGCCTATAATCCACCACAGCGCCGTCCTCCAGAGTCACAGGTGACTGAGTTCAGGATTAAGCTACGTGGGTTGTATTTAAAGTAATTCAGACAAATGACTTGCTAGTTCTAATTAGCTTGAAGCAGATATTTCTTTAAGTGACGGCTGTAATATGTGCGGACACTTGTAATCATGGTGTTGAGATAAATGCAGCGAACTGGTGTGAGCGTGCAGAGTACTAACCTTGGCTCGCTGACCATGGTGATTACACATTTTCTCTGCGTCCCTACGCTGGTCCACGTCTTTGCCAGAGAGACAATAGCGGTGGCGTCAAGTAGACCATATCCATACGAATGGCTGACTGCAGAAACCAAGAGAGAGAAAAGGAGGAAACATGAATGTTAGCCTTCTGAGAGCAGCATCCACCTTCAGAAATAAACCACACTGTGCGTCTCACTCGGCCTTTGCCTGGTGGTGGTTTGATTTGTAGGATGCATAAGATAATGAATGAATGAATGAAATATTTAAAATAAAGTTAAAACACAATAAAAACCAGGGAACAAATGTACAAACATGAGCTCGAAAAAGAGCAGGAAGAAGTATAAACTTACAAATTCCCAACCTCTTATCACCCTATGATTCATTACAATATTACATGTTTCTGCTTTTAAATCAATTAAAAAATACAGTCGTGACTCGATAATCCGACACTAAATGTTCTTTTATGTTGGATTGTCAAGACGGAGGTCCAGATACAAGGAGGGCTTGATGCTGGAAGGCTCATTTGTTGCTAATATTTATTGTTAACATTTGTTATAATAACTCGTGTACTGTTAGAACACTACGCATCGCTGGATTTCAGCCTAATTGATCAGTGCGCTTGTGTACGGGCTGTCAGTTGACATCAAAGGTAAATACGTTCAGACAGCAGCTGAAGTGACCCAAATCTGTTTTTTTTCTCACCTATGCGATCTGTATCTAATAAATAGATTTAATATAAAATACTAGTGATGCATGATATTAAAATTTCTGGCCGATACCAACATCCGATATGAATTTCTGATATCGCCGATGTCGATATTCAATTTTTGTTCACACTGAAAAAAATTTGTATAAGTGCACACTGTGAGAACGTGAAAACTGTTCAAAAGAAGCCCATATTAGACCACATAGTCTTCTTTACTACGTAACAAAAGTAAAACATATTTTAACATATTTAAGTCCAGAATCATTTAAGTAAAAACATCTGTGAAATTGCAGCAGTAACGCAGGCGCTAATATTAGACAATCACTGGTTTCTCACATCGGCTAAATTTGTTCATCGTACCGATAGCGATGTATCGAGAAAAAAAAACAGAACACTAATATCGGCCGATACCGATATCCCATATGAAGATTTCTGATATCGCCAATAACCGATATTATCGATGTCGATATTCAATTTTTTTCCACGCCGAAAAAATCTGTATCAGCAAGCACAGTGAGAACATGAAAACTATTCAGAAGAAGGCCAATTAGACCACATAGTCGTCTTTATGACGTAACAAAAGTAAAACATATTTTAACATATTTAATGTTTAGGACCATTTAAGTAAAAACATGTGTGAAATAGCAGCAATATCAAATGTAGAGACAAAGACGCTAATGTTAGACAATCATCAACTAAATTTGTTAATTGGACCGATAGCGATATATATCGGGAAAAACACTAACATCAGCCGATACCGATGTGGTCGCAGATATATCGTGCATCCCTACAAAAATCAATATATAATTAATTAACTGCACGGATATACGGTATATAATTGTACCATACACATGATCAATTTCTTTACAATAAATATGTCATTTACTGATAGATTGTTCTAGAACTATGTAGATAACAACGAGCATAAAAGGCCTCCGTGAACTGCAGAGGGCAGAAGATAACTTGAAGGTGGTCGCTGTACCTTTGCGACCAACGCCATTGGTCCTCCAGTCATTGGTGAGCAGGTGGGCGGGGCGAGACGTTCGTACAACCAGATGTTGCATATCCCTCCAGGTCAGGTTTTTACTGGAATATACGCAAGCAGACACAGTCACGTAAAGAAGGAGAGAAAGAGACAACACACAGCGTGACACACATGGTAAGACTTCAGCGTAAAGATCAAGTTGAAACAGATCAAAGAGACGCCTCCGACAATGCATCCTTCAGCCTTAACCTGCAGGTGGACAGCTGATTAAATACAAACACAACGGAGCACCAGTCACATTCTTCCTTGAATTACATTAAATCTTCAGTCAACATGTATTTGAACTCAATTCCTGCCCTTTGGCAAAATGTCCTGCAAAGAGAAAACCCGACAAAGTGGTGTTGTTATAATTCTTCCTGCAGCCGTCGGCGCTGGAGCAGACCAGGCATAAAAAGGGGTTACGCGAGGTCACAGATTGGTTTGCTTCTCTGCTGTGATTAAGTACGCACAGGCTTTGAATTCATAAATCTTATTGTGGATTGAGGAAATAAGGCATTTTTCTTAGTATCCCTGCTCAATCGGTTTCTTCCAAAACTCTTCTTTTAATTGCAGGCTGTTGCCGTCGCCTCACTCTGTTTTCTCTCAAGACTAATTACTCATTTTTCAGGACATAACATTCGCGTTTGTCCCCCCATTAGTGCTGTGTGACTAGATGTGAATGATTAACCACTCACATCCAAACCGGGCTGTTTGCAAATGCACAGTTGAAAATCTGTGGCAGAGGGGTTAAAGAGTCACACATAAAACGGCATAATCAAGCAGAATTAATGCACAAACACAGCGCCACCAGTTACAGCTTGATTTAGCACAAGACTGTTACATTTTCAAATTGGGTTTTGAAAAGTCTGTGGAACTAAAAAATATCATATTTTACTATTTTAAAATATACTTTTTGAAAAGGATTTGCTGTTTAAGCCACAAGAAGCTAGGACGTGATAACTGATGCCGGTGGGGCAATAATTCAAATTACTGGGGCATTCTGAATTTTTTTAGTGTACCTGTAGGTTGTGAAAATAATCAAACTTTCTCCAGAGAATCAATAAAAGCAATCAAGAAGAGTACGGGGAAATAAGCAGCGAGAGAGAACGTTGGGAGTGAGGATGTACAGTTGAATAGAATTGCAAAGCTTAGTCAGACTCAGAAAAATAGTGATAAGCACTTACTTAGCCTCAAGGGCAAGAGCGATGATCCCAGCAGCCAGCGGGGCGGAAGCAGAGGTGCCTGTGTGGGAGTCTGTGCATTTTGATTTGAGGTCTGTAGTCACCTAGAAAGATGAACACAGTAGGCTTATCTCCAGCAGAAAAAAAAAACACTCTCGCTTTAATATATCATTCTTCCATTATTCTCAAGGCAAGAAGACACACAAGCAGAGGTATTTCACTGGATGTTGTGAGAAACAAAAACACACCTAATCCTCTACTAATTCAGCTTCTTACCTTCCTGTCCTCACACAGAAATCCTCAACTATACTGAGAACTGTGCTTCATTTTAAATAACTTTGGATTCTCCTCTATCAAGCCAGGAACATTTATTCTCCATCACTTCTTCATTTTTTTTTTTAATCCCGTATGTATTTGTGGGAGGCGGAAACCCGGCTAATGGGTACGAAAAGCGGAAACTCGAGAGGCGAAAGTCATCAGCTGGAAAATCAAACCGGGGAAATCGTCTAACTTATGCCTTCCTTCTCTTGAGTGAGTCTCTTTATAGATGAACTGCTGCAGCAGAGATCTCCCGGGCGACCCACGGCGGAGGCCTGTGGTTGTACTGGGCAGCTCCCAGGTGTGAATTTCTGCAGCCGCATGAATACAAAGCAAGCTGGTGCAGAACCGGAGTATTTGTCCTCAGCAGAAACCCATCTCTTGAAGGATAAAGGTTACAAAACACTGCCCTGTGAAAAGCCCCCCAGTCACCCACTGTATAATCCTAAAGGAGAGGTCAGCCTATGTTACCGAGTAGGACTGATACAGGAGTAGTTACGATCACAAACCTGCTGAATGCGCATACAGAAATGGATCTTTTAACTGCCAGACAGAATAATAAATGCTCCGGAAGAGTGACTTTAATGGTTATTATACATTCAGGAGGTTCAGGAGCATATCCCTCTTACTTCAAATTGAAAGAGAGGGATAATATATGTGCGATTTAACCAGAAAAAAAAAAAAAAAAATCACACGTGGGGACCTGTGGGGACTATTCAGAATCATCACCCCACCAGGTCCCGTCCACCTTCCTCTGCTCCGGGTCTTCATTCAAGGGGTCCGTTGAGTGACAGCACAATTAAATGAGTACATCACTGAAGCATTAAGGGACCAGCCACATGTCACGGAGATGTCATAAGCTGTCCGTCCAGTTGGTCTGGCTGCTAGACAAAGAAAATGTGCGCGCCGCGAACGTGTGTGTGTGTGTGCATGACTGAGAGAGATTTAGTGTTTGTGACAAGAATGTTAAGCAGCAACAGATTGCCAGCTGGAGTTTCAGCCGTTCACTATTCATAATCATTTTAATGGGCCGAGACTGAATGAGCGGAAAAAGAAGAAGGAGGAGAAAAGGAGCGACGAACGGAGGAGCCTCGCTGTGATTCTGACAAGCAGGTTTAATAAAAAACCGCTGGTCAAAAACGCTACGAATGCTTAATGCACTGTACGCACGGCGCTGAAACAATTACTCAGTTAACCGCTTTGTCCGTCGAGATAAAAACTGTTTTAAGCGTGAATTAATCAACTTGTTCTTCTGGAGCACGTTGGACATGTCAGGCGTCACATCGAGCTCTGGGAATTTGCTTATTTAAATTTGCTGCTACAGGAAGAAACAAAAAATTTTAATTTACAGAATGGATTAATACGTTTTGGTCCGGAGCTACATTTAAACAGACTGTGGGTCAACTAAATTTTACTTTGGAAATAAATAGTCTCTGGAGTTCACCACAGACATGAAGGCAGGAACTCAGCCAAGAGTTTATGTGAGGAGAGGAACAAAATAAAAATATGATGGCCACAACTCACTATCTGTTTCTCGTTGAGGTTGCCCGAGCTGTAGGTGGTGGCGAGGGTGGAGGAGCACGCCTCGCTGTACCACGGGACGTTGCCGTTTTGCGTGGAGCTGCTGATGGACAGGGTGTAGATGCTGTTGGTGTAGCCGTCGCAGTTGCAGCTGTCCTTCTCCCGGCCGCCGTTCCCGGAAGCCCACACGAAGATGGAGCCCAAACCGCCGCGACCCTGGAGAAAAAAAATTCAAAAATGTTTAAAAAAGAAAAGGCGAGCACGTTTCCTTTCATTCATTTGTGCCTCAGACCACCGCTGCCCAGAGAGAAAAAAAAAAAAAGAACAAAATCTTATTCAGTCTTCAATAGGAATCCCAATTATAGGAGGGCAAATTCATTTCAGGGCTCATTTCAAAAAGGGCCCATTAGAAGCCAGCATACATCACAGAGGCCGGGTGGTCACTCGGTAAATTACAAAGAGCTAAATATCGCATGACAGCAATGCAATACAAAAAGGCTCTATATGACAACAGCTCATTGTAATAAATCATCCAACCTCTCAGCCTTTGAAGTGCAATAATTTTCATCTAAGAGCCGCTTTATTGTATTGAGTGGCACCATCTCTCTCCCTCTCTCTCTCTCTCTCTCTTTCGGCATTGATCAATTCTAGCTATGCACCACCCACACCACCATCTGACAGCGCTGTCACTGTGGCAATTATCTTAGTAGTCAGTGTCAGCGGTTCCAATCAGCTTTATGGCACATGCCTGGAATCCTACCGCTCGCCGAACGAAGAGTCAGTGTTAGCGGGATGGATGTGTTTATTCATGGAGAGCAGATGTGAGAGTTTGGGGTGTGATCTGTGTGCTCATTAATCTGTTGACTTGTTCATTTCGAATATCTGACACAGTCCCCAGCGCGCCACATGCATTAAAACAAGCGCCGTTATCAACGACAGGACCGATGACATGACAGCGCGCTCGCTCCTCGGTTAATATTCACATTGTCTTGTTGTTAGATGCTGACGGACTAGTTTTCAAAATTACCCTCTCGTAGAATCTCTCGGCGTGTACATGCATATAGATAAGCACGTGTTTGGAAGCTTCTGATGAGAAGTGCTTGTAGACTAATTTAAAGCTCCAGTAACTGTTTAATTGGGACTTTTAAAAACAACCTTGATTTTTTTTTTTCCTCCTCCAAACACTTAATTCACACTTGAAGGAAGCACACGCTGACAAACTGAAAGAGCTGCAAGATAAAGAATGAGCTAGCAGTTTGAAAAGTGCCCTTCAACTATCTTTCAACGACTATCTTTTAAACAAGTTTAATTTCTGTCAGTGCTGCTTCCATTCATTTTCCAGGATTTTCCTCCCTCGTGTCCTTCAGAGGACATTCCTTTCCATTCATAATTGTCGGGGTCAAAAAAAAAAGCTTTGCTCTTCCCGCTTGTGTCCTCTCATGCTTGAACAGTTCAATTACCGACTGCTGAAAGGAAGCAACACACAGGCAGTAAATAATTTGCGACTCACACAAACACTCATACACACACCTCCGTAACGCCACGCAGGAAGGCTTCTTTGGCGAGTTTGGCAGGTCCATCGACAGTTTTGCCGTCGTCCTCTGGACCCCAGCTGGCGCTGTAGATGTCGATGTGCTGGGGGTTCAGACTGAGGGACTGGGCCTCCACCATGTCGGTCACCTCGCCGTCCAGCATGCGCACACCTGGAGCACACA
>NW_007578657.1:220137-228461 GCF_000690725.1 Stegastes partitus | reverse complement strand
AATGTACCGATTTGTTTATTTTCTGCACCAATTCCTGGTGGAAACGTCTTTATTTACTTTATTTTTTAAATCTTTCTCTGCATCTAGAACCAGTTGACAATGTTAAATATAATAGAGCATAATGCAGCAGGGCTCTCAGGCATTCTGCATCGCTTCACATTTATTCTACTGTTAAATCATCCATCCATTATCTATACACCGCTTAATCCTCTGTGGAGTCTGGAGAGGGCTGGAGCCTATCCCAGCTGACTCAGGGTGAAGGCAGGGGACACCTTGTACAGGTCGTCAGTCTATCGCAGACAATCCAGCACACTCACATTCACACCTACGGACAATTTAGAATCCCCATTTTAAGCATTAACTGTGGGAGGAAGCACCCGGTGAGAACTTTCTGGATCTGCTGCAACACTTTAGATCTCTTAATGTATATTACGATTGCAGCAATGTCAGACTGCAACGCTAAAATGTGTTTATTCATCCACACAGTCGTCTACACTGAAAGTTCTGCAGGTGATGCCAATCTTGCAGAGTCCTGTTGTTCCAGTTGGCAGTTCAGCGCGTCACGGTGCTGCAGCTCTGGAGTTTCACCCGACAGTGTGCTCAGCAAAGTGTGGGGACAAAGCACGACCGCTGATTTGCATATTCACACATTAATTTGCAATGCAGTTTAGCCTTCATGTGTATTTGCAAAGCGCATTCAGAGGTGTTGGTCGTCTGCGCATCCACTGTGATGCTACTACGGGCCCCAGCATGTAAATCAAACACTATCTATTGATTTTCTTTGGTGCTTGAGATGGTTTAGAAAAAAAACAGAAATGGAATGAGATCAATTGCATTGTGGGTGAACTACCTCCTCAAGTGTGAAGCAGACTTCTGAGACAACAAACTCCGATAAAAAAAGATGAAAGAAAACATTCGTTGTCTTTCCCTACGTGTCTGAGTGAAATTAGTGCAGCTGTCTACGTGTAAATTGACTTGTTCTTATTCACGGAGATGCAGGAGTTACGCAGCCGGCGTCTAACGGCAGCTTTCAACTCATTTATACGGTAAATTAAAAGCGACGGCAGATGAGTGCTGTGTTGGAGATAAAACATAAACACATACACAAAACAATGCGGTATAGGTGCAAAGAGAGTGACATGCTTGTCCCGACCAATTATTTCTGCTCCCAGTTCAGAAGGTTTTCTTTCAACAGAACAGCTTCTTTGTCTCAGCGACGTTCCTCCGCAGAGAGAGAGAGAGCGGTGAAAAATCAAAGACACTTTAAAAACAAACTAATTTCCCCCCTTTGATACGTTGCAGGTCAAGTTACTCCACGCTGCTCTATGTGGGTTAAAGTAACCAAGCACTGGCTCTTTGAAGTTCTCTAAAAGCAGGCACTGAGCTGCTTGTGTTTCCATGGCAGCCTGCATTTGTGTGAGGGGAACATGTGATGCGCTGAGGAGACTCAAGTATCTCCACTGCCTCTCCAAAACACCATCTATTCCAACAAACCACAGGCGAAGCTCAGCAGCAGCATTGAATCCGGTGTATCCGTAGAAGAATATTAGAAGCGAGCTTTAACAAGCGCTAGAACAAAGCAGACTCTTTGTTTTGCATTCTTTATTTAAGCCCGTGTTAAATGAACCGTTTGATTCTGTTAGTAAATGTGCTTTAACAGGCCACGGGCAGCTTCACCTCCGTAGCTGGAAGCAGAGGAAAACCTCCAGCTTGACCCTGACTGAAGACAAAATCCACCTAACAACACCTTTCAAGTTCACTTAATAAAACATGTCTCGCTCAATCCATACAAAAAGGGTGAGTAAAAAAAAAAACAACCATCTGTGGTTTGATATCAATCTTTCCTTTAATATTTGATGAGCAGACATGAAAAGCGGTATTGATCTGCACATCCAGCGTCTGCATGAAAGCTTCTAAACATGTTTTCCCAAAATGTTAAACTATTCTTTTAACTATCTGCCGCAAGTTGGGCTGAAACAAAGAGCGGCCGTGGGAGTTGGTGAGTAAAACCGATGAAGTTCTTGACAGGATTGAGACAGTTTGAGGTGGTGACCCTCTGGGATGACGCTCAACCAAGATCTGCAGCAAACTACTTCACTTCTGCTGGAAGCTTTTTTTGTTTTATTTTTATTTTAAAAAGTTAAACAGGGAGGATTATTTTTACCCCAGACAAACTTATGAATATTGGAAGACTGAGGACAGGCAGTCTTTTTTTGGAGCTACCACGGAGACACTTCACAGGAGAGTCTCATGGCTGAATAATGAGCTCCAGCTCAGCAGGTGGTGCAGTGGTGGTGGGGGGTGGGAGGGCAGGTGATCTTGTGCAGAGGAGTCGCGAAAGCTTTTGCTCCGTCTGCACTCTGCCGCCGCAGTTTATACTACTTGACCGGAAAAATTAATAAGCCTGCCTGGCTGCTTTAGGAATGACTGTTTTTTGTTTTTTTTTTGACATCTTGGAGAACACGATTTGTCAGGCCTCCAGCTGTTCAGTGCCACCCTAAGACTTGCACAATCTGGATTCTTTTGTGTGCCGGTGCTGTGTGTATGTTTGGCGAGTCTCTGCATCCTTTTACTTGAATCTTACACCTGGAAATAAAAGGCTGGATTCGAAATGAGACGTTTATCTTCAAACATTTTTGTAGCTTGGGGCGCCGCTGTAGCTCACCTGGTTGAGCTGGCGTCCCATGTGCAGGGCTACGGTCCCGATGTGGAGGTCATGAGTTCGATTCCCGCTCATGACCCTTTCCCACATGTCCTCCCTCCACTTTCCTGTCTCTCTCTCACTAACACTATCCAATAAAGGCACAAAGGCCAAAAAAAAAACATCTTTGCATCTATTAGGGACTGCACAGCTGTTGAGTCTGTGCTCTCAATTATTATTTAATGTTTGTTTATTTGTATGTTTATGATGGGCAAACCTCATGTTACATTATTTGTTTTCTTATTTGTTGAGATCGATTGTTTACTAATTGACTGCCGAGCTTGTTTTATGATGTGGGCGTGGCTTCAATAAATAGCCTGGCACCGCAGCCGACACTGGTTGCGAGTGGATGGCATAGACAAGCACAGCAGCGCGTCTCCTTTGTTTTTCCTCCTCGTGTTCGGTGCTCGTAACTTTCCTTTTGGGCTCACAGTGCAGTGCCGCTGTGAAAGAAAAACTCTGTCAACAACAGCGCCCGCTCCTTTGGATGGCTGGGTGTCGGTTCTGACGTTCACTTCTAGTCTCTGCTGATGGAAAAGAGCCTCAAGTGTGCATGAAAACACAGGTGGGAACTTTCCCTAATAGCAGTCAGCTTCCTGCTCCACCTATATGAAAGACAACTTGTGTTCCAAAAAAAATAAAAAATGAATGCAGCGCGGCGCGTTCACACTTGCCATCTGGAGTTATGATAAAGACTACAGTTATGGCACCATTTGACGGGGTTTAAAACTTTATCACAGCTGGAAGTAGACAGACGACTATTGAGATAAGCACGGAGGTAATGAGATTTAGCATGCACCGCGGTGAATGAGCTTCTCCAGTTAAAAGGACTACACATCATTACGCTCCATCAGACTGACTGTTGAACACATCCTCGGGACTGGATCGGGAAATAAGCAACACAAAACCCACACATGCCGGCAGTGGGACAACAACAACAACAACAGCAGCTAACTTTTACTCCCAAACAGCCAATTTAATACGGCTAGGATTTCTAGAACCATACTGTGGGAAAGAAAACATCATGAAATAATCAAAATTGTTTACAAGTCAACTTAGTTGTTTTTAATATCAGCGCTACTGAAGTTCCTTTTGAAGAACGGGGGAACTAAAACTATAGAAAGCGTTCGCTCCCTGAAGGCAGCAGCAAAAACAACCCATCAGGGCGCAAAATCCTTTGTAGAACAAACAGATTAATATTTCACAATATTTTGCCACGCTCGCTGCTTTTGTATCTCCTCATAAATGAGCTGCTGTCTTATTGTTTCTCAGACACACACACAAACCTAACCGCTGTTAACGGCGGGAGAGCGACTGACCCCAAAAGCCAAACACTCACTGGAAGATTATTCGTCTGTTGCTGTCAGATTTGAGGACTGCGTTATCACCGAAGACGTCTGGCACCAAAGTAGTACATCAGAAGTAAGCCAGTTGGTAGAAAACATCCCTCTGTAGCGTAACATCAGCACGGGAACTACTATTATTAAAAAAAAAGTTGTGTGTTGTCTTACTTTGGTGAGTTAAAGAGGAGCTGCAGCGGTCAGACAGAAGAAAAGAAGCAGGACTGTGATTTTGAATTTGATAAAAATGGTGTTTTGTTTTTTTTATAGACAACTGATCGTGTTTCTTTTTATTCTTCTTGTATATTTTGAAGACTATTTCTATCATCAATCATTGTGCTGTTTATTTGTTGTTGGTTAATTGAATAATCATACATCTAGAAAGTTCAGCTGTGAAAATACTCATCACAAGTTTCCAGAGCCCGAGGTAGCAAAAAACAAAGAAGCAAAATAAAAAAGTTTAATTTTATAGGATATAAATAATAAATAAAAAAACTTAAGTAAAGAAGTAAATCTTCCAATTTCAGGGGATGGAATTAGAATTTTTTTTTTCTTCAAGCAAGAATATAAAAACAAAAAAAAAAGGACTAAATGAATAATGAATCACCAAAACAGTTGCTGGTTAATTTTCTGTCGACCGACTCGTTTCAGCTCTACCCACCACCACATAAATTAAGTATTTGGTTATTCGCTTTCTAGATGAAATAGGAGGGCGGAAAAACAAAGAGAGAAAGCGAGAGCGACTAGGAAAACCCAGAAACTAAAAGAGAACAAATATTTATTTGGTCTTTATTTCGTCTGAGTTGCTTTCTTAAATAAAAAGATGAAACGCGGCGACACGCTGTGAGCACGTAATGGCGGTGGCAGACGGCGGCTGATGAAATTTCATTGGCCAGAGGGACACAATTAAGTACGTTTGATACACGCGGGGCTTGTTCGAGTCGCGGTTGCGTCACTTAGAGGCAGTGGGGGTCGACATCATAGGAGAGCGTCGACGAGTTGAGATGTGTGGTACCGTCCGGCCCGCCTGTGACGTGGCTTCAAATCAGCCGTACAGCAGCCGGCTTCCCTTAAACAAACTGTGCAGGCTGCATTTTTTAAGTGTGCAGTAAACAGTTAAAGTTCGGGAGCCGCCTTAATTTCCTTCACCAGTTGCTTTTAAAACACCACCAGCACAACCAGATGTCTGAGAATGTATCGAGTTAGCAGGTTCTTAGGTACACGTGCAAATTAAGGCAATCCAGCACAACAGCGCTGCCATAAAACCTGCACTTATGAAGGTTGTTTTTTGCTGACACAACGTCAGAGAGGTGTTAATTCAAATCTGATGATTTCTGTGGTTGCCGTTAGCGGCGGTCGTGTGCTTCAAGGCGTTTTTAACGGTGTGTCCACAGAGCAGAGAAGAGGAGCGAACATCTGAAGGAAGCTACGTCAGCCGCTTTTGTTTCACTTGCGCGCAAACTCCGAACGCTAAGTTTCGCATTAAGGTAATGTCGATTCAATAAAAGCTGTAGTCGTCGTGCCATTTCAGGAACTACATTTCAGTACTGGTACTCCATGCAAAACCGGAATGCTTACAGCGCGCTGACAATCCACATAACAACTGTGGTGATGTTCAGAGAGATTCAGTGGCCTGCTGTGCCTGGGAAATGGACTGAAAATAACACAGACACTGCAGAACACCTATTCTGGCGTCAAAAGGAAAAAGAGAGAAAAAAAAGAGATGAAACTGAGTTTCGCCTGCGTGAGCTCGAATCAATCATCCACACCGTACCTCCAATCTTTGCATCGTAGGCCACGCCGACTCCACAGATCCCGTTGTTGGCTACTGCCGCCACTTCTCCCGCACATCGTGTTCCGTGCCTGGACAGGAGGGAAAAGGAGAAAGTGAGAGGGGCCTATCCTTGTAAGTGTCGTTCATTTAATGATAGAGCGTTTTACACATTTAGATACCCGCAGGTCGCGTCTAACAAAGGCTGCCTGTGAAACAACCTGCTCCATCCTGCACAGTGGTCAAGCTGCAGACTGAGACAAAACAAACTCAAGGAGACAGGTTCTTGGCCCTGATTTCTTTAAACAAATCAGAGCTCTCATTTATTCAACAAAAATAATAATATTCAGTGCATGAGCGGAACCGACTGTGCATTATCTACGGCCTTGTGGCGAAGCAACCTTGGTGTGACTACGGCTTAAATAGAGTCAAGTGAAAAGAGACATAAGATGACGCGCAGAGATCAGGAAGCCATGAATGACATTTACCATTTTCACAGTGCGTCTTTCATTAAGCCTGAATCTCTGCATTAAGATCTAGCTCCAGGCAGTGCAGTGTAGAAATCCAAAAAAGCTGCTGCTGAGTGGCTGATGATCACATTCCAGTCAGGTGCATTCCCCTCGCCTGCCAGACGGATATGCACTCTTAATGCCCTTCATACCATTAAAGCTTTCCAAACCGTGGCGCAATCCAGGCGGGTGGGGAGGGGTTGGGGGGGAGATTGCGCCACGGTTTGGACGGCTGGATGCTGGGTAACACTGTGCTACATCAGTAAACAACATAAACAGTGATACTGAAGGGACTATCAAGGCCAGCAGGCTTCCATTAAGGCAGTCTGGGTAACCAGCCAAAGCAAAAAAAAAAAAACAAATAATCAAACCTCATATCAGCACTGAACATCCACTGATGAAATGGACAACATCCGATGTCAGGATATGGACACTTAGTCTGACGGTAGCCTGCCAGCGGTCCCATTACTAGTTATGAATGAGCATTAAATAAATTCTTAATCGCATAGATTACGTTACCCAAAGTGCATTTTAAACTGTTCACAAAAGAGAAGTCAGAGGTCACGGCAGCTGCAGCGCAACTCTGTTAATTCAAATCGTTATTAATACTTCAGGTTTCATTAAAGAAACGAATATAATGACAGAAGGTCAGAGTGTTGTGATTCATTTGCGGGTCCCCGGAGTTCTCTTTAGACGCCGCGATGAGCTGAGAGGGCAGAGGTTAAACGCCACAGTCAGCAAGTCCACGATGTGTCACAGGACGTCCAGTATTAGACGGAGGCCTGGCTACAGCGTGCCGGGAAAAATACTGACTGCTGGACAGTAAAAACATCCTAACAGACACAAAAGTAAACACACGAGCACACAAATGTCATCTGGATGATTTTCCACAGAACTTTTTTATCACAATCTTCCTGGAAGAGCCAGTCTGTTGACTTTGGAGTCGTACGTCCTCCAGCATCCGTGTTTGCGATGCGGCTGCTGATAAGGAGCGGCTCAGGTGTCTGAGACGAGACGCCGGGCATGTACAGTCTCATCCCTCCGGCGTTCACCTGAAATTTCTCCAAATCTCCCTGCGATGCATTCATTACAGTCACTTACACGCTGGAGTGATTTCACAGGATGCAAATGCGGTTACAGAGGTGAAGCCCTTGGTTTCTGAACCTGATTATGCAAGAACTACTTGCATAATCAGGTTTTGGGAGTGATTTTTATTTATTTTTTTTCCTGGGAGTGATATATTAGGTAAAAAAAAGATATCCTTGCACGGCTCCCACTCACGGTTAAGGTCAGTAAGAATGTGAAGACGGGAGCATCTGTGGGCCAAACACTTTTCACAAAGTGTGCTTGTGAAAGCAGCTGGCTGCTTTTGTGTTTATTCGACATGACTTACAGGAATCGCTAAAGAGGAATTTTCATTTTTAGCACCAATCAGCAGCTTTTGTACCATAGAATTAAGCTAAATGCCAAATCTTACAACACTGAATGTTGGTTGAAATGAAATAAAAGATAAGATTTTATAATATATCAAATATTTCACAACCTCCCAAATGCAGAATGGCTCTGCATCTTATTGGAAAGTATGACGCTGTGAGTTCATGTGTCAACAAGATGATCAGTCATGAGCCTCGGGGGGCTACTGGTCCTCTGACGATGAGCGCAAGACGAGTCTGAAGGAATGAATTCTGGCTTCTTGCTGACTGTCCTCATTTCAACTGTCCTGATGAGACTGACATCACATGAAACCAAACCGAGCTTGAACCAGAGGCTTAGGGTTTAGCAAGCAGGCTAACAAGGCGGCAGAGAAGGAGATCATCACACAAAGTCCTCGAGTGAAGCTACTGGACAGGAACGAGGAGCCGTCTGTCACTACAAGAGCAGCGTTGTTAATCAGCTGTTAACAAGTTGCAGAGATTTATTATCACTGCTGTAAGATCTGAAGGATAGATCCTCTGACACAAGTTATGAAATAACTCAAACTCTCAAATAGATCCACTTCTTAT
>NW_007578657.1:211341-219662 GCF_000690725.1 Stegastes partitus | reverse complement strand
CCCTCTGGTGGTTAATAAAGTCAGTCTAGTTTGTTTATTGTTAATTAAGCCACTTTTATTTTAGAAATCCCTTTCAAAGATTGCTGTAAAGAGTTATATAGACACATTTTAAGAGTTTCAGGAAGTTGATAATCTCATGGAAACAAAACAGCAACTGTAGAGGAGCTGTTAATTTATCGCATGTGTCATCACATCAACCGTTTTCCTCAGACTCTCATGTCTAGACGTGCACAACTTCGGGGCAATTAATGTCCCACCAGTCAGATTTAGACGAGCTTCCAGCAGACCAAAACAACACTCAGTGCTGCAACAGTCAATTAGTGTGGGCGCCTCCCACATTACAAATATTCCGCAAGGCATCTGACTGGAGGGTGCGTACCTGCACTGCTCACAGCGTCGCATTTCATCTGGAAATGACAGCATTTAAAGCAAGAAAACACATGTGTTTTTCATTTGAAACATTCTCCTGCCTTAACTTGTCATTCGCAGCAGAATCCTGATTGAAGATTCACTCGTTTCTTGGAAAAAGAAAAGAATCTTCTTCACAGACACTTCAAGACATCTTCCTGAATCTGACACCTGGCGCAACAGCTCGGGATTCTTGCGTCATGCCGTAACGGTGATAATAGGAAATTATGGTGAACAAAGAGCAATTTGTGCAAAGTCTTGTTCCGATTACAGCGAGAACGAGCCCCATGGCAGACTCTAGGCACAGAGACTAACTCAGGTTACAGCAACTACAGTTGGCTGCAGGCCCGAGGCCAAATACATGATCAGTATTCATACCCACAGCAGGCAGAACCATCATCATTGTACAAAAACCTAAACTGCCTCTCTGGAGATTCGCTAAGGAGACATGCTATTGTCATGCAGATGTGTGTGGAAATGGAGGAAAGATAAGGAAAGCGTTCGCCTCAACTTGTGCTTGTGAAACAGTACATTAAGAAAGAGAAAATGGCACAAAAGCATTTTTTTTGTCATATTATATAAAGATCTGCCAGAGGCGCAGGAGGTTTCTTCTGCTGTATAAACATAAGAATCCTCCAGGGCCCAATGCCTACATATGACAGGCTCTAAACCTACTCCTACAGTTCATGGCACATACAAAACAGTGTGTTTGTGATGTGAAAGCAACAAAAAAAAGAAGCAAAGAGCACAAATCATGCATTATTACTACATATTAAAGCTTTTAGGATGAAAATTCCTGTAAGATATGTCTCCCTAACCTCCATAAAGAGCTCTTGTATAGTTTATTAGGTTTACTGCTGCAACGCTATATTTTAAAATATTTACTTGCTCAACGCTGCATTGATCTTTTTTTATACCTGAAGTCCTTTTTCCTCACCTGTATTCTGACGCACGCCGGCTTTTCGTTCATTTGTTTTCTTTCTTTTATCGTGCATTAGCTTAATTACTTTGCGAAAAAGGAAAAAAAAAAAAATCATTGAGGCTCTCGAGGCTGTGGATAGTGACATTTGCTGTTCATTAGTCTCTGGGCTGCACTGAACCACAAAGGTAAATCTGTACAACTGTTTTGCTCTGCTCTTAGGTCTGTTAATGGTTCTGTCAGTTTACTAATGAGCTGGCCTACAGGACAAAAAGGTCTGCTGATGTTTATAGAGCTCGGTAAAGAGAGGAATATGAGGTAAACGTCTAGAGAGAGATTAATGTAAGGTCGGCCAAAGTATTAATCAGCTCGCTGTTTGCGGTGCTGGTAAATGGCCCTTTTATCCGTCGCCGTGTATTAAATATTTCTGAATTAAAATCTGTAGCTGGTCTGTACTGTCCCGCTCCAAACCGGTAAATAACTTTATCTTGTTTGTTTAATTTTTGCATATTTATTGCACCTGCTGAACGGAGTGATTGTGAGCGCCTTAGGTCAAATTACGATATCTATCCCTGCGCTAAATCAGGAGGAAATGAACGGAGCGTTTCAGCGAAAAGGACGGTGCCAGTTTAGCCCGGTTTAATCCAGAAAACATTTGGAACGCGTCCTGATACGAGTCGGAGAAAACCCTGGAAAGAGAAACATCTAGATCACATGCTGTTTTAGATAAACATGAGGGTGAACGGTCCTCACTGCTGCCCGTATGCCGGGAAAGAAAGACGGCTTTATGGAACAGAGTTGGGCTTTTTCTGCAGGGAACAGACACTTACAGTCTAACACAACCTTACGCTGCTTCATGCCCGCCCACAGGTTGTTTACACATGCATCTGTACCAGCCCCTCTGCAAAGCAATGGAAACAGACACTCACACACACACATGCACACAAATATTCTTCCTCTCAATAGGTCCAGCCACAAGAAAGACACAGAGAGCTGGGTGGCAAGAGATAAGGGCTGAGGTGAGCGAGGGTTGGAAAGAGGTGCAGCCAAAACGAAGGAAACATCAATAGTTAAGTGTCTTAGCTGGGCTCTGGGCCACTGTGAGCCGCTAGAAGAGCTTAAGCACGCCTTGGCATAGATTCTGGATGTGTGGAGCAGCACCGGAGGGATGTTCTCCCACATTCTTCCACAAGAAATTCCACCATTTCGGGTTTAGTCGATGGCGGCGAAAACATTCCCTGGCAGTGGCGCGCGGGCCCAAAAAGAATCCACTCGACTGGCCTGAATTAGAATGCAACAGCATATTGTTTCCAGAAACTTTTACTGATGACTCCGTGTGTGGTTTTGCCCCAGTAAAGCAAACTCTATTTTTAGGATGAATACAATTACAGAGCTCCTACGATCAGCCGCCCCTCTGCGTATGTTCGACAAAGCCTTCAAGGCACTGATGCAGCAGCATTTGTATGGTTACAGTAGGTTTGGGCTGTTCTGCAGCTCTCACTGTATCCCTCCGGCCTCCACGGCGACGGTGTCCGCCCCGGGCCCCTGTCTCGGATAGGGATGTTTGATTTTCATCCATCCCTGACTATAATCTTCTCTGCCTATTACCAGCAATCATGGTGAGCCTCAAGTTAAAAAAGCCTCTCAGGCCAGTGGCCCGCAAGCAGCAGATTACAGCGAATCAGAAATTAAATTCAGAAAGTAGGCAGGCACTGAGAATGAAGGGAGACAAGCAGGGGCACTCCTGAGCCAAGAGATTTGCCATTTCATTAATGCTGATGAACTTAATTCAATCAATTCTCTGCAAGACATCACTGTGGTGGTAAACAACTCCTAATGCCATCTGCAGATGCCACTGCAATGAAGCTGTTTTCTTCACACACCACCTTAATCCTGGTGTAGATTTACTCTATTTATCCAGGCCACAGAAATGTCCTGAAGGCACCTGTGTGTTTAAGAGGCCAAATCAAACCAATAAACCGTGCGGTGTGAGCGCGATAGGGGCCGAATTCATATGAGGAAGTAACTTTCCATTTTAGAAAAAGCCAGGTATATCGAACAAAAACAGCCCCGAGAGGCGATGGCCTTTAACTGAGTTTGTTCTCATAATTGGTGCCCGTAGACTCAGCGATGGATGGGAAACAGCTGTAGGTCTGCACACATGTCATTAATCAGCTACCAGACAGCGAGAGGGACAAATTAATGAACCAGAGCTATTTTGTCCTGAGATGACCTCCATACACAGTCAGCATTTACAGAAACAGGAGAGAGGAGTGGAAATTAAATTCTTATCAGTGTCGACGTCTACCTGTTGTCATTAAGCTGCGTGTATCGCGGCTGAGGATCTGGGTCGCCGTCGTTCACGTCGTAACTGGCATCCGGGTCCTTTGAAGAGACAGACGAGCGGTTAGTTCGGTTATCTATTCAGGTATTTTTGTTTAAAAAAAAAAAAAAAAAAAACTGCTAAAGCTCTGAAACTGAATGCGTCTGAGCAGAAATTATCTCTTAGGCAAGATCTGTTCCATTTTCTCTGTTCAACCTCGACGCTGCAGCATCAACACAGAAAACACCTCATGTGGGATTAATACTCACGTAGTTCTGCATCAGGTCAGGATGGTTCTTCTCGATCCCGTCATCCAGGATGGACACCACCACACCTTTACCTGTGTAGCCCAACTGCCACGCAGCTTTGGCATTCAAGTCCCGGTGGTTGTTGTTGTACTGAAGGAAGGAGACAAATGAGATGGAATCTAATTATCTGAGAAAACATCTGTGTGGTGCCAACAAAGTGCTTTTACCTAAATCTGACTTACTTTTTCTTATTTTTTTTTGAAGATGGATAAAGACTGAAGCTTGGACGAACGCATCCTTGAAAAATCTGCTCCTAATTGAATTTGAGTCGTTCTTTCTTAGCGAAAACTTTCCCGATGAATAGAAGATAGTGGTGCAAGGTTAATAAGAGAATCTCTATTCTGAAGGCATCAGTGCCACGCTTGCATTTATTACATTTATTATTAATACCAAGCAAAGCAAAGCGATGATGGAGTGGATGGTGGTACCCAGTAATCATCATTCTGTATGCTTTTTGACAGGCTTTTGACATTCAGCTTGACCTTTGGTCAAAAGCCATGTGTGACTTTCAACTAGTTCAAAGCTCCTCGTATCAAAGTGTGTCGTTAAAATAGAATGTGTCTGATGAACCTTTTACTGCATTTTCCTTTTAGATTTCAGGCCCTTGTGGGTAGGGGTGCACAGCTAATCAAATATTTATTAGGATCACGATGTTGGCTTCCCGCAATTAAACGAACACGACTGACTTCAATATTGATGTTTAAAATGTGGTGGAAAAACAGCACACAAGAAGCAGCCCCTTTAAATAACATCACTGGTATCAGCTCGGTTTATCTGACACTAGAGCGCCTCGTTTCACTCTTTTCACACTCGTTTTTGGTCACACACCTGCCCGAGCTGCTGAGTGGGGCGACTAGAGGCTTCTCTGAGCTCAGCCAGCTGGAGAGCGTCTGCTGCAGCCTGCATGTGATGCATTCAGGGAACATGAGTGTTGATCCACACGCAGACATTCAGCAAGGGAGGCATTCAGGGTTCAGCTGTATTTATACTTTCCCTCTAGGACAGTGGTTCTCAAACTGGGGGTCGGGACTCCAATGGGGGTCACAAGATAATTTCAGGGGGGTCGCCAGATCATTGTTTAAAAGAAAAAAGCCTAAATTTATCAAATAAATGTGTATTTGGGCTGTCAGAATTAAAGGTGTATACTTCTTCCTACTCCTTTTTCAGCTTGTTAATATTATGATTTGATTATGCGATATTATTATTCTTTTTAATGCTCTTTTTAAAATGATTTTCTTTTGTTTTTCTTTTTTTTTTTTCTTTCATTTGTTCAAAGTAAATTCATCCATTCAAAAGAAAAGTAACATAAAGAGATTAATCTGTGGAATTAACACATTAATTTTTAACACATTAATACATGAACAACAAAGTTATTACTCGTGATATATTAAGAATTCAAATTGGGGGGTCACGAACACAAACTTATGTTATCTTTGGGGTCGTGGCTCAAAAAGTTTGAGAAGCACCGCTCCAGCAGATGCACCTAATTTTAAATCCTATTTAAATCCAAAGGTTTGTACGATATGAGGAATGTAGCACAACATGAAATGAAACCGGTGTTCTGTTTACTAAAAGGGGAAGAGGGCAAACATTAAAACTGCTGCATGATAAATAATCAGGATTATCATTTCTGTCATAAACGTGCAGCTCTGTTTGTGAGTGTCGTCCATCAGATTGTTCTCAACCTTTAAACGTCGCTGACACTTAAAACCATCGAGAAGCGAATCAATTAAAGCTAAAAGTTGCAGTGCTGATTAAGGCTGCTAAAGGCCTTTTGTGGCGGACACACTGGGGCGAATGATAAATCTAAGAGACATGTACAAGGTCTCATTTTGAATATTGCTCATCAAACCGAGTCCTTTTCCTTCTTCCATCATGTCAGCATTCCCTTCCTGGAGATCTCTTGGGGACACGATCATGATTTATCAATGAAGAAAAGATCTGTCTCATCGTTTAGATGAATATCAGAAAAAATATGAAATATTCATTGTAACAACAGATGCTGACTATTAGCATCTGTCCATCACGGACGGCCTGCCAACAGACCCACCCACACTCTGCTCTGGCCGGCCGCGTTCACATTTAATGAGGCTCTGACTTATTTAGCGCAGAGAGAGAGGGGAGCAACACATTACTGCTACGTGACAACCTTTGCTATGTCTCTGCATTGCAACGACTACTTTTAATTTAAAACGCACCAATAACGAGAGCAACGGGGGGTTTTTTCGGTACGAGCTGCTAACAGCCTAAATGCAGAGACAGTATTTTCCAGAAGAGCCAGAGCGCGAGTTGGACGCTCACATTAAACAAAATTAGCTGGACAAAGAGAGACGTTTACGTCCAGCTTTGGGGAAGTTTGAAGGGCGTTTTCACTATTATCTGACATCTAAGAGACTGAAGGATTAATAAATCCATTAAAAAACTGGCAAATGAATGACAATCTGTAGTCGCAGCCCAAAAAGAAGCATGTGTGGATGATGCGACTATCAGATAGAGTCTGTGGAAGTGTTGCGAACTCGGCAGCATCTATTACATTTAGTAACGCTGATCCGACCCGACAGAAAGCTTTTACTCTGTCAAGGTGCCACTAACTACTCCGGCACCGGGGAACAGAATCTGTTAAAGCTCGGGCATTTTGAACCACTGGTGATGCAAGTCTCCTTTGCATCACCATGAATCTTCTTCCGCCCGAAGCGGCCTCGCAGTAATTGAAGGAAGGGGTGAAGCCGAACAGAAAATCTCAGGAGCTGTTACTGCCGCTTTTAACAGGCCAATATATCAGTGACATTCCTCAAGTCAAATGTGAAAATCAATCAAGTAAAAATAAGAGCACTGGGAGATGAATCGCCTCCGTCTCCGTCTCTCTGAGCTTTGTCTTTGTGGTTGCAGTTTATGGACTCGATGGAACCATCAATTTCTTAAAGCGTGCCACTCAGAATGTAAAGGTGCTCCGTACGTATGAAAGCACGGCATTGTGTTGTTAAAAGAACAATACTTTAGGTACAGTCACTCAAGACTGGAGCTCCTTGTTCTGCAAACAAGACAGACAATAGCATTCCACATGAAGATATTGGATTCATACGGGCTCGTCTTTTGACTCAGAGGAAACATCACAGCCTCAAATTTAATTACGGGTATTGACTTTGAGCGAATAAAAAGCTCCAGCAGGCTGCGGCGCTGAATTATGTCCCGCAGACGCACACAAAACACTTTTTGTTCAGCCAAGGTTTTTCTGCACACACTCACCAGGTACCACTGGTCTCTGAACTTGGGATCTACGGGATCTGCGAAGACGTCCCTCTTTTTCCTCCGTTTGGATACTTGTTGCTCTGCCCAAGTCACCTAAACAGAAGAATGCAAAGAGTATAAGTGATTAATAATGAAAAAGAAAAGCCACAAAGACCACTGTGAAAAAAAAAAAACACTGTACAAGAAATAATTATGCGCTGGCCATGAGTGTCACCATGTCAAATGAATTAATAGAGATCCCAATTCTCTGCGGGACGACAGCACACGGAGCCAGATTAGAGGCACAGGGGCACCGCGGACTCCTCGCTAATGAGACTCGCTGATGAATTCCAGAGCAGCCCGAGACTAATTAGAATTTCTGCTTGGTGTAAAGCGGAATGCACCAGGATTTATCACGCTTATGAGCACACCTAAACATGTATGCAAACTAACAATATACAAACAGGGGTGCAAATTTCAGCACCACAGCTAACGACACAACAGCAACCCGGTCTGCAGCAGGCTTTCATAATGTAGAGAGAGGAGGAGGGGGGGGCCTCCTGCAGAAAGTGTTGACAGAAGCAGAATGCATACAGTGAAAATAAGCCTGCTTCTTACTCTCTCTCTCTCTCTGCAGAATTGTGCTTGGTGTAGAGCAAAACGCCTGGGTAGACGAGAAACAGAAGAAAAAAAACAAAAAAAACAAAAAACACGGGAGAGAAGGAAGACAGAGAACTGCCTGCTGCAAGGACGGAGCACCTGATGTGAAGGACAACTAAATCACAGAGCACCTCGCTCTCCGCCTCGACAGATCACCAGAGACACAAGAGTAAAAGAGGAAAGAAGTAATGAAGGTCACGGTAACTGCTACGCTGAAGCGATGCCAGTTCAACGCGACAAAAACTAAAAAAAAAAAAAAAACGTCATAATTGAATAACTTAACTTCAAAGGGCTGCGAGAGCGTTTTTCAATCAATCTAAATGAAGACGCTTAGACCAGGATTTACCCGATTCTTCCTGGGAAGAGCAGCTGAGGCGCCACTGACAAGCTTTTTCACACCGAACACGTGCCTGTAGGGAGTCACACAATCGAGGGCCCTGATCATAGTCTGTATAAAAGATGGACGTAGCTACCG
>NW_007578657.1:207383-209849 GCF_000690725.1 Stegastes partitus | reverse complement strand
GGGTCTGAAAGTCAGTCCTGCGGTGCTACAAAGCCTCTCAAAGGCAGCTGAGGCAGGCAGGGGTGTGTCGGTGACAAATACCACGCTGCTGGGAAAGATAAAGACGTTTGTTGTTGCGTCTTTTACGTCATGTTGTCATCCGGGGCGGCTGAAACAAACGACGACTCGGTTTTGAGAATGTAAGGAGTAGAAAGTACAGATATTAGTGTTCAAGTGTAGGGAGGAAAAGTAAAAGGTCGTCACAAAAATTCATACTCAAGTAAAGTAGAGATACCTGCAAAATCTACTTAAATACAGTAACGAAGGATTTGTACAACTCAAAAATGTCTTCAAATGCCTCTGAAATGTGATGAGAATAAACAAATATGGGACATAATGAATCCTGCTGTAAATGGGAAATGTACAGAAGAGGCATTTGTTCATGATGAGCTAACTCGGAAGGAAACACATCTTCTATAATAAAAGTGTTCCTGGACACACATGACAGTCCGCTTCTCACCGGCGTCTACACACAAACAAGTCATTCCTATGAGAGAGCAACATACAGGATTTAAATGGAAAACGTTCATAGGACTGTTGCCTCGCAGCTAGAAGGTCGCTGGTTCGTGTCCCGGTGGGGGCACCGGGATCTTTCTGTGTGGAGTCTCCATGTTCTCCCCGTGCAGCGTGGGTTCTCTCCGGGTTCTCCGGCTCCTCCCACATTCCAAAAACATGCAGAGGTTAATTGGTGATTGTAAATTGTCCGTAGATGTGAATGTGAGTGTGCTTGGTTGTCTGTCTCTAAGTGTAGCCCTGTGATAGACTGGTTACCTGTCCAGGTGAACCTGTCTTCACCCTGAGTCAGCTGGGATAGACTCCAGCCCCCCGTGACCCTAGTGAGGATTAAGCGGTGTTTAGATAATGGATGAATGGATGGATGGATGGATGGATGGACGTTCCTGCAAGGTGGCTAATGTCTGCGTTTCCTTTAAGTCAGACTGAAAATAACAAGAAAGTTTATATAAAAATCTGACTTTTTTTCTTGAAAGTTGCAGGAAAACAACCCTTTTTGCTTTAATATCGGCCGTTTTTATGCAAATCCTTCGTTGTTTGAATCTCTGCGATGAACGTGCAAAGTTAGCATGTCGAACACAGCAGCCTGAATTAAGCCAGAAGTACGAAGTATTTGTACTCCGTTACTTCCCACCTCTATCGCACATGATGCACACAAGCATCCTGTGCATGAACGCTGTGATCGTGTGAGNCATAAAGTCAGAGAACTGCCTCTGACAAAACCAGACGAATATGACGCCGAAAGATTTCTGTTACGAGTTGCAGACTGGCTGCCAGCGCTGATGTGCATCCTGTGGCTGGGTGAGAGTAAATAACTAGAAAGTTCTGTATGTTTGTCACTAAAAGATCAGTGCAGAGACGAACAAAACAAAAACCACTTTCACACTATTGTGAATCTGACAGGCGCTTTAGACGCTCAGAAAAAAACATTAAGGATAAATAAACGGAGACCGGCGTGATAAAGTTCGTCGCCTCTCGACGTTTGGATGAAGGAAGGAAATCTAACCCACCACATACTGAGAAATACAGCCCACTGCGTTATATACTGATAACTTCTCTTGGAGGAAACGATATGAAAATATATTAAGGCGGTACATCATCTTGCGGTAGAATATTTTTAGCCCGGTTATTTTGCCAATGTTGATATTTCTTATTTTTAACTATGTGATTTGCATCTCAACAAGTCCTGTGCGGGAACGAGGCGATAATAAAAACATTCATTCAACATTGCTTCCTGTGGCATTAAATCAAATAATATTTAATCTAAAATGATTCATGCGAGCTGCTAAAACCTCATTCTCTTCGATGAATCAATAAAGGCGCCTAACTTGGTTTTTAGGAGAGCCTCTCATCCCTCGAGCCCGAGTGACATTACCGCCGGATCTAAACAGATCGAGGGAGAGCAGAGGACTGACGGAAAGGCATCAGGCTTTAATATCGGCTTTCTGTTTAAGCAAATGCTCACCGCTGACTAAAAAGAGTCTCCACAGCCTGAGTAATGCAGCCTCAACAGATTTAACTAGTCTGGAAAAAAGCAACAGGGTTTTTTCTTCTCCGTCATCAGGCGGTACGTGTGATTTCCCCCCCGTTTGATTTCCTCGTCAGCTTCGCAATCGCACCTGAAATCTTGGTTTCACACATACGTAGGAAAGGTGTCTGTGGCATAACACTTCCTTGCTGATTCGAATAAAACATGTTAAGATTCTTGGGAGAAAGACGCGGTGTTTGTTAACTAGGGCAAACACAGGAAGTACATGTAGGAGGCGACTCATTGTGATGTAGGGCATGTAGATTAGGCTTTAACAGATATGCTCCTTAGAACCATCTCATTATCTCTGCAGAACATGCTGCAAGTCCGTCAGCGCTATCCAGAGATGGCAAAAGTACCCACATCCTTTACTTAAGTAGAAGCAG
>NW_007578657.1:194894-205868 GCF_000690725.1 Stegastes partitus | reverse complement strand
CCAGAAGTACGAAGTATTTGTACTCCGTTACTTCCCACCTCTATCGCACATGATGCACACAAGCATCCTGTGCATGAACGCTGTGATCGTGTGAGTGCCTTTGCAACAACTTGATCACTTCTCTCACTTGATCAGGAACATTTACAGTAATGTCGCTGCGTCTAACAAGAAAAAGACCGGTCACATCTTTATCTACAACTCACTTCAGTTATTGAAATTACATGTTTGGGGTCGAAACACAAGGTTCGCTGCTCAGACTGCACGGCACCGGGACGCCTGCTCGATGAGACAAACACGCAGATTGGCTTCTAGCTACAGTTTCTGCTCGTCTCAGCTCCACGCATGTCAATGACACCACTTATTTCCCACCAATTTGTGCAGCCAGTCATCTTAATGTCGCGCACAGTTCTTGGAAACGTCCATCAAAATCCAGCAAAGACGTGGTTCTGCACTAATTAATGTATTAGACAGGACTGCTCCGGTCCTCGTCACGAGGAAACGATGGCACAGATTAGTGGCCGAGGTGCGTTCATGAAGTATTCACAGGATAAAGAGTTGGAGAAATACATCTTCCTTATGGCACCTTACATTATTCACCACTTATTCTATTTTTCATACAACAATTCGAGGACTATTCTGAACAACGTCATATCTCTTAGAGCCACTCTTATGATACATACTGAGCAGCTTTCATACTTCTGGAGGAGGTGTAACATCAACAACAACAAACATTTTCTATTTTGCAATTTTTCATGTGAAGGGAGTCTTTTGAAATTCTTAAATAGTCTGTGGCAGCATACAAAGTATCCCCGAAGTTGACAAACTGCATTTTCATTATAAACGGGCTTTGAAAATGGAAAAACAGTGTCTATCTCGTACACCCAGACTGATCCGATGCACGGTGAACGTTCACAAACAGACTGCCTTGGCTCATGTTTAGGCGGAGGGTCCTATCTGTCCAACAAATAGAATCCCCACCCCACCCATTTTGCCCACCCGCTGCTTTGTCCTTCTTCATTATACAAACATAGCTTCCTCCCTCTGAGGGCCGAAAGGAAGCCAAAAATAAAGCGTCATTACCATAAAGGAGCGCACCACCAGTCCTAGCACAGATCAGTGTCGTTTATATTTCTGCTGAAGCCTGTTCTGATGTCAGCTGCTCCTTTTTCAGGCCGCAGCGATCGAACCGGCGATAAAAGCCTCGAACAGATGACGGTTGAATAGTTAATTCGGCGTTTGTGGAGTCAACAATCGCTCTGCTGTGTCTGCCTGTCGTCTCTGGCGTTCAACTAACCAAACAAAAACACTGGAGCGGAGTAAACGGTACACAAGGACGAACAAAAGCAACAGAAAACAGTAGAAGGCATGGAGGTAGCAGATAGACCCGAGCTTTCTATCTTCAATAGAGCCCATTAACGGGTGCTCTGTCGTCAGCCGATGAGATCTGGCACAGGTCCAGAGGCTTTTGTAAGTAATTAGACACTCTTCAAAAAGAGTTTACGGAGCGTTTTGTTCAGGCTTCATCCCGACCAGTTTGAAAGCTGTGCACAGAGTCTCTCTAAAATTTAAAATTCCTTCTTTTTAAAATGTTTTTTTTTGCAGAACAACCACGATGCAAATGAGAATCAAATTAGCAATAATCTGCTGGTTTAAAGGCTTTGATCAGACTGCGCGGTTACAGAAACGTATTGATAATAACAGCAGAGGAGAGAACCAAAGTTGAACTTGTAAGTTACTCCAGAACTTTCAAAGCTGCTCTTATCAAACAAACAAGCGAACAAAACAAAATGTGGTCGATTACTGACGAGCCGGCCCGACCGTTCCCGAGCAGACGGGAGGACCTGAAGCTTGTAACGCTCCACTTTCTCTGAGGTGCTGTGGGAAAAAAGGAATTCAACAACAGGAAATGGAGCCGCCGTGTTAAAGGAAATCCCAAAGAGGGAGGTGGACCACTTCTAACATGTACGCAAACAAACCCAGCCCGAGTCGTGCTATTCCCAGCGTGCACCTGACGCACGGCACGACGGCACGACGGCACGACGGCGTGGTCGGGGGCACCTCAAGGCAGGTTGCAGCAACTTTTTTTTGGGCAACAGGTTGATTTTCACATACATACTCCTCCAGATGCATGTATCTAGATTTATATAGCCATTTTCCTAAATTATTCTAATTGCCACTGAATATCTCCATCCACCCAAATGCCTGGACACAATTTAAACACACATTATTATCTTTTTACAGAAATGACAGCAACAGAAAGAAAACGCATTTTTAAAAAAAAAGCAGAGCCACAGGTAATAGCTTGAAGCGTTTTCCTACAGTTTAGAAGCGCTGATGGGCTGAATCATTAGGAGCAGGCTAATATATAACAACAATCAGATACTCCCAAGAGTGAAGAACTCAAAGAGAACCAAGCCTTGAAGTGGAGCCGGTCTGCTGCAACAGTTCTCGAGTCGACTGATCGTCATGAGCAGCAGCGTAAAGCCACGGCCGTTTAAGACCAGGTTCTCTCTGTTGAAAGCCACCGCGATGTGGGTACGCCAGCTGTCAAAAACACCCTGCCGCACCTGTTTAAATGTACTCCTGATGCTACAGTATTGTCAGCCAGGGGCCCATAGGAGGAGCCCAAATAAATAGCAGCCAGCAATTCCAATTAATAATCTTCACATTGACAGCAAACGTCGGGGGGAAAAGCTGCTCTGGGTTTTTTTTTTTCCTACAAAGTGACACACAGCTACATCGGCTGCTTTGAAATATTCCTCTCAAATGAAAATTTCAATTTAACTTGTGATTTTTGCTGAGGCTGTCTGAATACAGTCCAGAGTCTCTCGTCAGAACAACAATGCACCAACAATCCTCCATCCCCAGGATACCATAATTAGGGGACATTACAGGAAATCCTATAGGGAGACGTTGTTGGGAAAGTTGCTTAGAAGTGTCATAGCTTGTAAAGTTCGAGGGAGCTGAAATTCACGTGTTTTTTTTTTTTAATCGTGCTTTATTACTGTAGTAAGTGGAAAATTAATGGATCAAAGGAAAACCTCAGGAGGTAGAGCAAGTCGTCCACTAATTACTAATTATTAAATTAATTGGGAAACTAAATGGCAGATTCATGCATTCGGGAAGAAATTAATAGTTGTAACCCAGTAGGTTGTAAAACTCTTCACATGCTGTGTTTTTACACTTTTAACTCTACAAATTTTTGCTTATTTTCTCCAGATGCTTCCGTTTCTTTAACTCTCTGAGCTGTTGTAGCTACTTCAGCAGTTATTAACTCGGCTCAGATAGAAAGGGTTTATCAAAACTACCCTATTTTTGCTTTTTAAGTCTTTTTTTTTTTTTTACAATTTGAAGGTTTTTCTGATAGAAGCTTGTTGAACAAACTACCACTGTGCCTCCTCTTCCTCAGCTGCACACTCCCTTGCATTCCCACGGCTCTGAATGTTAATTTCACACTCTTCCCTTTGTCCTTCCCAGTGGGGTAGGACACAGACTCATTTTCACACTAACCTCAAACACTCTTGCAGAAAATACAGAAATGCGAATTTTAAAATTAGATTAGTCAAGGAGGAAGAATTAGGTCCACAGCGGAGAGCACGTATCTGGGGGAAGATCCGCAGAGAAGCGCCGGCTCACCTCCGAGCGCTCCTCCGGTAAAAGGAAGAACAGTAGACGCTGTGGTTCATCTGAAACAGCCATTAAAAACAAGGTGACAAATGAGGGCTAAGGGTTTGGCTCTTTGCCCCGTGGCTGTGAGCTCGTATATTCTCATTGGTTTCCGTTTTGCCTGTTTCCTGCTCTGGACAGGTCATGACTGAGGGAGCATCTATCTTAAAATCATCCATCGAACTAGAAAATTAAGGGAAAAGTTCATATATGTGTTAAATGGTGACTGAAGAAGATCAAATGTGATATTTTTAATCACAATCACAGTAAAACAAAAAAAGGGGGAATGGCTCCAGTATTGAAAACACTAAATGCACGACGATCATCTGCTTGGAAACAGTTTGTCACTTTTTTATATTTATTCCACATAACAGACACGATGGAACAAATGTGATGTTTATTTCTGTGGAAATGTTACGAACAGAACCCAAAATAATTCACCACATTCAACCAAAACGCTCAATATGTTCCAGATACTCATTTTTAACAAAGTGACAGTCGCCTCAGTTTATAGTTTATAACAGTGGTCCCCAACTCGTTTTGCATCACGGACCGGTTTTAATCAGGAACATTTTCTACGGACCGGTCATTGCACAAAAAATAATTGTTTCTACTATTAAAAAGTTTCACAAATTAATAAAATTACTTGTTAAATATGTGTTTCCGTCTCAGTATCGAGTCTATTTCCAAAGAAGCTCTCCTGAGATGTTTGTTTTCTTATTTATTTCGGCAGCGGTTAGACTGACGGCTTCGTTTAACGGTCGAGCATTAAAACTAATAAGAGTCAAGTGCGAGAAACAAGACGGACGCGACGGGAAGACGAGCTAGTCATTTTTCAAAATAAAACACCCTGCAGACTCCACTGGAAATAAAAATAAACCAATCAAATGTTTTGTTTTGTTTTTTTCTTTCTGTGCGGCCCGGTACCAAATGACCCACGGCCCGGTACTGGTCCGCGGCCCAGTGGTTGGGGACTGCTGGTTTATAAGATATAGACCTCTCACTTTGTGACATCACACGAGATCAATCAAATCAAGTTAATTGTCATTGTTCTGTACATACACAGTAGTACAAGCAAAATTAAAGAGCGTTTCTTCAGGATCCAATAACTTAAAGCAATATAAACAAACAAGTGTTTCCATATCTCGATCAGCAGTTCAGCATTCTGATGTAAGGTGCAGATATGAGAGGATTTCTAATGTTACAGAACAGCATTTATAAGCTTTAAAACCCATTCTCAGCCCAGGGAGTGGCGTTCACTGGGTCAAACGTTGAATAAATACACGTCTTCCAAATACCGCATTAGCACCCTAATGGCAGTAAAGAGTCTGCACTCCAGCGTCTACAGCGACCCTCATGGTGGCACCACAACCAGCGCTCAGCAACAGGACTACAAACACAGCAGCAGTCCCCACATCTCACACATTTCACTCCCTGTGTAGCACACCGAAACATCAATAACCCCCATGACAGCAGCCCCTAATGTAAACCTCTTACCTTGGGATCTCTTTGTAGACGGACTTGCGTCCCCCTGTGATCCGACAGCGATCTCTTCACCACTGTGCGATGCCGGAAGTGATAGTAATCGCCAAATACCTGGAAAGACATACGAGCGAGAGATACGATCAGTTGTGACACTGGGCCATTTAAATTTCTCTCCCCCGTCATCTGATAACGCCTAATAGATATGATAATAACTCGAATGAAGAATGAAGCTTCCTGTTGTACTCTGTCTGCCACTAAACCACAGCTTCCATCATAGATACAGTTTGCAGAGCAGAGCAACAGAACAGCGAATGCACGCTGTCGTTCATTTATAAAAGTACGACTGTGGTGACCTGACAGGAACGTGTGTACAGACAATTTATCTGTTGCACCAGCTATGGAAACACTTCATAAACAAATGCTCATATGGGGCTGCAAGGTAGAGCGGTGGTTCGCACTGTTGCCTCGCAGTAAGAAGGTCGCCGGTTCACGTCCTCACCGGGACGTGAACCGGGACGTGATCTTTCTGCATGTTCTCCCCGTGGGCAGCGTGGGTTCTCTCCGGCTTCCTCCCACAGTGCAAAAACATGTTGAGGTTATTTGGTGATTCTAAATTATCTGTAGGTGTGAATGTGAGTGTGCTTGGTTGGCTGGGATAGACTCCAGTGCCCCCGTGACCCTAGTGAGGATTAAGCGGTGTATAGATAATGGATGGATGGATTTCCACTGTTACGCTGATGACACCCAGCTCTACCTCACCTAATGGATAGATGGATGGATGGATACTTATATGGTAAAAATCCAATTAATTATTACTAAAAAGCATCACCAGAGGTATTCATCAAGCATCAATTTTCTGTATATAAGTTACAATCAAGCCTTCTACTCTGGTGACATGCGTTTAACATAAACCACCTGACAAGTACGACCTATTGTTCTCTGTATGTTGTGTTTTCCTTGTTAGACTAAAAGGCTGCCGCTAACCAGATGTGCTCATATTCTTTCCATATTTCCTTCAGTAAGCTTAGCCCACCTCCCAACAAGCCCGCCCAGCTCATGGTACCACATTCTCGACTTACATGTCGCCCTCTGAGAAATCCTACACATGACCCATAATCCTCTGTGCTCAGTCAGTTAATACAGTATAATTGAGGTCATTAATATTGAGCAGTGACACACTTAACGTGAGAGAATATGTTGTCTGTGCGAATGGGAAACACTTTACTCGGCAGAAGAGAGCAACTTGAATCTACACAGGGACAAAAACACATTACAATTCAATAACAATTTAAAGCTCTTAGTAATTTTTTAACAACTCAAAAGCTGCTAGTGACACCGATAATGTCCCGTAATGAAGGATACGTGCTCAGTTTTCGGCCAAATCAGGGTGAAATTAATTTCATTGACGGATCCTCTGTGATAAATATGAACATTAATCCATTTTCTAATCTGTGTTTTATTAGCTGTGACGCCGAAGCCGAGGAATGTACTCGCGCGTTTTTTCTGCATCTCAGACTGAAGGCGTGCAGGTTCCCATGGGAACACAATGGAGACGGGTTGCGCTGCTGCACGGCTTCCTTCTGTGGCATAATGTACAGCTCAGTGGATTTGCATATATAACATATTGCCTGAGCTGGAAAATCTATATCGCTCAGTGAGAGCAAGAAGAACTGGTGAAAGGGTGGCTTCTCTCACAGCCAATTTAAATCCCAAACCCTGAACAGAACCTCCTCTGGAGCAGGTTATCTGTGCAGCGTAGGTTACCATGGTGATCCAGCCAGGTTAAAGAAACAGAGTCACCTCTGTGACCTTGAAAACTCTGACTATAGCACACCTCAATAACTTCTTTAATCTCATATCATAGTCCATCCTTCTGGTCTTTGGGGTGTTAAATTAATTATGCAACCGAAAAGGAATGTATATACATCAACTGAGTCGACATGACGTGGCTCCATAAGAATCTGTTTTAGTTCATTACTGTGTTTAGCAGCCAGCTAGTCAGATTTTCAATGGAGGTACTCAGGTGCTGGTAATAGTTCCATATGCTCTGAATAGTTAATTAATGATTTTTCTAAAGAGAGAATAGGGAGATGTGGTCAGAGAGCCATAAAATGAAATTACCGCCGCACACAGATTTAAGATGTGCAGAGAGAAGCATAATCACAAGCAGCAAAAACATGAGGACGTGGTGTAAAAAAGGGAGAAAATATGATCCAGGTTTTTTTGTCATCAGACAGGGTGATGTAGCGCTAAGGTGCTGCAGTGTGTGCTGCAACATTCCTTCACTCTAAAAGAGGCACGGCTCAGTCCCCCCAGCCTCCTCTGCTCCCATTTATTCACAGTAAACAGGCCGATTCCAGCCAGGCTGACACAAAAAGCCCCTGCTCACAAAGCCGGTGGACAATAGAGAGGCAATAACCAAGAGGGAAGACACACTTTACAGTGATATTTAGCTCAGAGGGGGGACTAGCCCAGCCAAAAGTCTGTGTGTTAAAGCACTGAAGAACAAGACCAAAGAAAAAAAAAAAAACTTGGGATATAAAAGGGGATAAAACATTGACATCCAAAGTCATTAGCTGGGCTGACTTTCCCTTTTCTGAATAAGAGAAGAATAAAAGCAGGTAGCGGGTCCATTGTGTTGGCTCAGATAAGAGCCTGGGAGGCTGGACACTGATCAAAGACATGGGAGGAGAGTGGCAGGGTCCATTAAGCGAGCCTAAATACCACCAACACCAGTGAAAAGATAGACTTACAAAGAGCGTCAATTATTCCTTTCAGCCAGCGATTCAGAGGATAACTTACCAGTGTCAAAACAAAAGCTGCTATTTGTTATGTACTTGGCATTTGCAGATATTAGACATGATGTGGTTATTACGAGGGCGGCAATAAAGCAGTTAGCGAACTTTTCCTAAAAACTTCAAGAAAATATCCTGTCGTTATATTTTAGAGTTTGAAAGATGAACACAAGCGACAACTCGCAAAACTGAAGGCGACCACCAGACACAGCAGAGATCTGTTCCGAGATAAAAACCCTTTTTCCCGTAGACGCACTAATGTCCACGTACCGGGACAGAGGTCAGCTGCCCTCCGACCAACTCGGCCGTTACAAACATATGCCCACACACACATCCGCACTTCACCGAGCCGCAGGAAGCCCATTCCGGTGCTGCTAAATGTTCGCCCTGCAGCTCCATCATCGCCCGGTGATCAGCAGCCACACTTAAGAGCTTATGTTTTCAACTATTTAATCTTAAGTCCACATTGTTTATGGGGGGTTTAACTGCTTTCCACTGGAGGGGAGGGGAAAAAAAAAGCCACAAAGATATTTAGATAGAAAAATAATGTGGAAACAGTGGAACCAGGTGTTTTGAGTGACCATTACTGAGCAGCGCTGGAGCAGCACAGGCTTTAACCGGAGCTCATCGAGTGAGCTGTTACTGAAGTGAGCCGTTAATCCATCAACCTTATTAAAATGCACGGTAACAGGCAGCGGAAAATTACTGTCTGCCGGTTTGTTTGCATGTTTGCTCCGTTCCCGCCTGCCAAATTTACCTTGTGGGAAGGCACTTATCAAAAGGTCTGGTGTCTCATCTCTAGTGACTGTTGACACAATTATGTTTTACAAAGAGCCAAACAATGTCTGGAGACAAATTGGGAAAGAGGCTCGGGGGCTGCAATCAAGTGATAGGAGGCTGCTTTCCATTTGAACATCAAGAAAAGTCTGCCGATTTTGAAAATTCCACTCGAGGAGCTGCGGTTGGACTCCCGACATCGACGAGCTGCCTCGCGGGTTTGACTGCGTTTGACTTCGGGGCTCCGTGATGTAGATCATTACAATATTTTTGCTTGTGCATCAGCGGACTTGAGATAAATTGGAAAAACGAGACGGGAAAAAGTGTTACAGTCTCCAAAAACAGTTGGGCAACTTGTTTATATAACGAGGCCGGAGTGTAATTAGTCACTGCGGTGAACGGGTCGGACAGGAACCGCCTCAGCGGCAGCTGGACGCAACAAGAGGCTTCTTTTGAAACATGGCGGAGCAGACGGAGCTGCCCCCGCACACACCTGAAAGTGGATTTGCACAGCTGGTCTGCCTTTTCTTTCCAAACTGCACTTAAGTCATTACATGTTCTCTGCTCATTGTTTCCTCCTTTAATCCTTTATCTCGCAGCAATCCGTCCGTCTCTCTTTACTCATTAACCTTCTGTGTGTTTTGGCATTTATGTTATGTATGTACTCGATAAGAACACAAGCTGAATCAACAGGTTGTTTACATTATTTTGAGATGCATACATGTGGGAGCGGCGGCGGCTCGCACGACGAAAATACATCAAGCACAACTCAGAGAAAGCGATCAGATATATGGAGCCTTATAAGGAAAACTCCGGCTTCCTTATTTATCAACATGCTGTTGGTTCTGAACAAGCCCGCGGGCCCCCGTGCCTCCGCTGTGTTTATACAGTAAATACAGATTATCATTCTTGGCACACTCCGCCGTTTACCTCGATTGTTCTGAAGAAGTTAGATTAGTTCATTTAATGGTGTTGACAAAAAACAAGTGGATAAAACGGGATTGTGAAATATGGGACGCTTGAGCAGAAAGGACAGGCACGCACAGCCAATAACTTCAATAACTCTGAAGGATTCCAAAAGAAGACGTCGTGTTCAGAGTTTATCCAGGCAGCCTCGGTTCAAGCCCTGATAACGTGAAGCACACTCGGGTGTTTTTTGTGGC
Source organism: Stegastes partitus (assembly GCF_000690725.1). NCBI lineage: Eukaryota > Metazoa > Chordata > Actinopteri > Pomacentridae > Stegastes > Stegastes partitus. The sequence continues at coordinate 195,982 of NW_007578657.1, read as the reverse complement.
TGACTGCGGGTTACAGTGCAGAAAAAAAAAAAGCCATGATTTACTCCGTTGGGGATTATTAACCTGCTGAAGTCTTTCCCGTCATGACACTTTTTGTTTGTTCCCCGAGGCCTTGGAGCTGCCGGTTCAATGAAAGCAAATACACCCACGTAATGTTTTTTTTTGTGTTGAAAAACAAGTCAAATAATACGCATTCAATAACATATTGTGGAGTCACAGCAGCACATATATTCCATAACCTTGCTGAGGCGAAAGAAAACCCACCAGTTACTAGCGTGGTTGGGATTGTATCACGACTTTTGAGTCACAGATGAGATGAGGAAATAAAAAATAATAAAAAAAGCCCTCAAAAGATAGAAACTGCCACGACTGTCACGGTCAACTGCTTCCAACAGGTCCAGGTCATTTGAACAAATGGCTGCTTTGTATCTTGTCACTGCGACTCTGAAATACCAGGAAACCATCAGCCTCAGACGTATCTTTGTGCCATTTGTTTGTTTGTGTGTCTATAGGAAAAAAAAACTACCAGGACAAATTCATGAAACTCCGTGAGCATTTCTTTCTTTAACATTGTGAGACAGCGTTGGCCTTAGTGGAGGAGTGCTCGCTCCGAGGGCCCCCGGAGTCAGTTAAAAAAAAATAAAAAACTAACAGCTGCAATAAAACTATATTTTACACTATGATGGTTAAAACTTTGCAAGTAATCCACGGTTCACATGCGTGCCAAACCGTGGGTGGGGATCTGGATGGCTTACGGGTCAACTGCAGCCCCTTACACAACCAGCAGCTACTTGCCTCTATCTTACAGCGCTGACATTTTCAGCTACATAATGCAGATGTTCAGAGTCTTACCCATCACACCAATAGCATCGGCCAATATTCACTGCGAAGCGTGCCAATGACCCCAAAACATACAGTCATTAGGAGACGTCTTTAGCAAACAAGAAGAATGAGGAGAGTCATGGCCCCGACAGAGTCAACAGTAAGGAGTCAGAAAATACTCCCTTCACGTTCCCAGTGGTTAAAAGACCTAATGGTCTGTGTATATATGGAAAAAATCAGGTAGACAATTCGAGGTTAAGAAAACA
>NW_007578657.1:171460-194290 GCF_000690725.1 Stegastes partitus | reverse complement strand
CTAAATCCATGCTAGAATTATGCAAGTTGTCTGAGATGCTTAAACGACGGTACCTGCTGAGCACGTTGGAAACGAAAAAGTCAAGTGTAGGAGAACGGTTCTCTTCTAAAGGCCAAGAGTGGTCACACCGAATATTGATTCGACTCGAGTTTTTTTTTTCCTGTTTACTGCCCTTTGAATATTCTGTTTTGTAGAACAAGCTGGAAAACGTCAGATTCTGGTTCAGGTCGTGAAGCTCCGATGTTACGGTCATCAGGGCTCTGCGGTGGAAACAGAGCAAACAGAGCGGCGTGTGTGTGTGTGTGTGTGTGTGTGTGTGTGTGTGTGTGTGTGTGTGTGTGTGTTTTGTGAGATGAGGTTTCATCAGTCATATTTGATGATACGTGTGCTTCCTTGTTTATTGTCAGGAAAAAGGAGCCTGAAATGATTTCAGGGAAACTTGTTGGCAACGCGGGCGCTACTTTAATGTTGACAGACATCACACTGTGATGTGATGCAATGCTGCAAAACCTCATGAAATTTTTACTATTTGGTAATTTGTCAGCGCACAACAAATGTCAATACACCCAGACTACAACGGACGCTAAATACGCAGGTGGTAATCGAAGAAAATGCTCATTCTTCTTATGTTTATGGCGAGCTTCAGAAATAATGGAACATAGAAGGAGCGCAGTAACTATTTATACTTTGTCTTCTAGCTGAACAAACAAAGCAATATGAGCTGCGTTCCTCCTTCTCGGCGCTCCGTGTTGGTAAATGAGGGTCACAGCAGCTCGTCCACTGCAGCACACCTCGGCTTTATGGAGAGGATGAGCGTGTAAAAAGTTTACAGTGTCATGGCAGAACTGCTGCAGGGCTGTTAGCTGGCGGGTCGATGGGAGCTATTCTCAGATGACTAACTCTTCGCAGTATCTTTATGGTGCTGCAAGGATAAAGACGGAGAAGCACAAGACAACACGCATACGCAATCGCGTAGGTCCGACACCGAGCACCGGAGCCCCGGCTGCTCAGAGTTCGTACAGACTATCACAGAAAAGTCAATAAATGCAACAATACACGCAATCACTCTGTTCAGCTGAGCTGTGTTGTACAGAAAACACGATCGCCGGTGTCCTTGCACGCCGAGTCATGGTTACTTCCTCTTTAGCTGTTTAGCTCCTTGTCTGAATCACTCGAGGGGCTTTCAAGCGTTTTCTCTCCATATTTATGCTTGGCAACAGAAAAAACCTGTATTGATGTGGTGAAAGGAAAGAATATGCTGAACTCTCTGGCCTTTGATTCAATACTCTCAATCCCCCAGCTGACAAGAACAGACTCACTGTGTGAGATGTGAACTTTAGCCTCAGGATGGAGTCAGATGTCATGTCAAAGAATTAGTTCATCCTGAGCAGAGCTACAATCAGCAGGTGCTGCAGTGAAAGAGCTTCTGACTGAGTCGCTCTGACCTCAGGATTTTGGAAAAATCTTCTCTGAGAGCAGAGACGTGCTCATTTAGACAACAGGAGCTTCTCTCTTGCTGTTTCTCCAGGAGTTTAAAGTCTGCTCGTCTTGGATCTTGTTTTTCAGCGACTTCCTTTCGACGCAACACCTAAATGATGATTATAGTTTGATTATGAAGTGATACACTTGAAGTCTAACGGGCTCGGATTGTTTTAATGAACAGGAGCTCTTAATCAGCTTAAATATTTTTACATGTCTTCAGAAAACATCTTTGAATTTAAAGCCTCTTGCTTTTCCCATCGAAGGTAAAAGAATCAACCCCTCAGCTATCGTATGCAGATTGTTGGAGGCTCATTAACACAAGCGAATTTGTAAAAGGGTATTGAGGTTTTAGCTGTCGTGGATTAGGCTTTTAAAACTTCTCTGTCTAAATTATGAAAAAGAAGACAAACAAGTTATCTGTGCAGCTTTTTAAATCTGCTGAAGGTTGCAGCACTCGTAAGTTAAAGGCAGCAGCAAGATCCAGTGGACTTCACTTCCTTTAAAATACACCAGTGTTTGCTTAACAAGCCACCTTTCTCCGTGTGTTATTTTATTTATTTAATCCTGATTGCAGTGGCGGTAGCGCCGTATTGTTCATTAGTCTTCTGTTTTATTTTCATCAATATTTAAAACTGGGTTTAATTTATTTTTCAGTAAACACCTCCCAGGCCGCCACAGCGCCTCTGCACACTTTGAAACCCGCGGCACTAATCCAATACAACGTCCTTCAGCGGCAAATTCTTCAGGCATAACCTGTTCAGAAAGTGACAGATAATCTAACTCATGTGGTGTTGGGGAGGGCGTCGAGGCGCTGAACCTTTCAGATGTTAATAATGGAGCAAAGTGTTGATTGAAACTGGACAAAACATTCATTTAGAAAAGTGAAATTACAAATGCAAAAACGCAGCAGCCTGGTGATAAATAAACTAATTCAGTGACCCTGAGCAAAAGTTTTTCTTGCATTTAGACTTGAATTCAATTAAAAATAAATAGAGGTATATAGAGATTTAAAAAACACACATTTGTATTGTGAAGAAAACAAAGAGATTTTAAAAAGTCTGTTGGCATTTCCTAGACGCGCTACACAGACGACGCATCTCCTGCTTCAGACTACAAAGAGCCTTAACCCGACTTATGTAACGACGTCGCTCGCTGTTGCCTACTTTACAAGAGTCTTTACAGGCAGGAAAGAGAAGCAGAGATGTTGTTTTTTTTTCATGCAAATCCGCTGAGCTCTAAAGATGTTTTTTTTTTATTATTAAATTCCTGAATTCCTATCGTATGGACCTTCCCAGAAAGTCCAATATTAATAATAAAGAGTAAAATGAAGAGGAGCTGGTCTCGCAGTCTGCTGTGTGATCGGTGTCACAGAACTTTCCAACATGATGAATCTGTAATCACACTTGTGCAATCTGTCTGACAGCCGGAAACAAACAACTTTTCATGATCAGTCTGCTGGAAATCAAAGGTCGCCCCATTAGAGTCATATTAACAGTTGAGAGATAATCTCTCCCAACACGTCGCCGACTCCCATGCAGATGCCTTGATGAGCTCATCCTCATTAGTGGACTGCATCCATCGCCGGTGTGTGTGTAGGTGTGTGTGTGTGTGTGTGTGTGTGTTGTGATGGGGTGGGGGTGCTGAAGGGGTGTCTGGAAAGGAAAGACAGCTAAACCGAGATGGAGGAAATTGGAGAGGGACGGGGAGGAAGCAGGTTTTTATCGCAAGGGAGGCAGTTCTATCAGTGGGAAAGCAGACTGTATGATTGCTTCTGACACTGTGAGGGAATACGAAATCTAATCTGAGCTTTGAATCTGTATTAACAGTACAGTAAAACTGACCGGCATACAGTTGGAAAGGAAAAGAAATACGCTCTTTAAAACTGAGGATACTGGAGAGGCATCTTTTTTTTTTTTGGCCGTTCTGGGTTTTCCTGCTTTCCTACATCTTCTCATAGACGACTGGCCAAATGTGTTCTCATTCAGAGGACTAATTTCATTTACATTTCCCACAATTGGCGTTATTCTGCTTTCAGAATATCCCTAATCTGCACTTCTAACAAGCCGGGGCTTCAAGATCCTGCTTAACACAATCAATATTCTGCCAAAGCCAAACCACAGTCTGGCCACATGTTACCACAAGAAGCCCGAGATTCTCTAAAGCACTGATTCAACATTTTGGGAAATACTCTCGCTCACTTTCTTCTTCTGCTGATTGTTAGATGAGAGGACAGGATTTTTATTTTATTTTTTTATAAATAAGAAATAATGGGCGCCCCATAGACTGTATAAAAGATGGACGTCGCAACCGGCCCTGAAAAATGAAGCCAACCCGGAAGTGTCAAAAACCTGCAACATCACTACGTCCACTAGCCCTGGCTCCACAAAGCCCTGGCTCCCATAGACTGGAATTGGAGAAGAAGTGATCGCAGATCACGAAATACTGCATTCCTACAGCTCAGGATTGTTTTCTTATTAGGTTTCATGGTCAAATCCAGAGATCAGGTGGCCAATCTGAAAATAAATCGACACTGAATTTTTAAAAAAATCGTCAACGTTTTGCGGGGCAAGGGGCGTGGCTGGCTTGATTGACAGTCGGCAGCGACCATACAGACGAAGCGAGCAGAAGGCGGTAAATGTGGGCGGGCAGAGAGGGCCCGCCTCTCAATCCGTCTGACCAATCGCTGCTCCTATGGCTCCGCCCCCCTCTCACGATTTTTGCGTCACCGGCTCCAAAAATCCAAGATGTCAATCAGGAAGTAGCAAAACCCTGGCTTCATGTTCTCAGTGCAGAAACCAACGTCACGGTAGCTACGTCCATCTTTTAGTCTATGGGGCGGCCCTATAGCTCACCCAGTTGAGCGGGCGACCCATGAACAGGGGCTAAAGTTCCCCGAAGTCGTGGGTTCGACTCCCGCTCACGACCCTTTGCTGCAGGTCTCTCCCCATTCTTCTCCTCCCTTTCCAGTCTATCTCTACTGCTCTAAAAAAGCCCCAAAAATATATATATAAATAAATAAAGATTTTAACTCCAAAGGAAAATCATCAGCTCCAAAATTAATCACTTGAGTTTATTGAGGATTCATCTTCTTCAGCGCAATTGACATTTTCATTATTCAAATTCTCACTAATGCACAGATTTCTGTCATTGAGGACAACGCACACTGAATTCCTTCACTGTGTGTGGACTGATCGTGTGTAGTCAGATCCCAAAGGCCTGGAAAACCTCGGAGGATTGATGCAACATAACACACATCACATGTAAACATGGCAGCAATTGTCCCCCATTACACTATAGATGTAGAGTACTGATGTTATGGTGTCTGTATATGTGCATTTTAAGGGGAAAAAAAGGCATTTTAAGTAGCTGATGGTGATACTTAAATGAAAAAGCCCATCTCATATTCACGGCACACACCTTGAAGGATTTTTTTTTCTTCCCTTAACGTTGGACAAAGTAAAACGCGACAGTGACGGGACGAGTGGAAGATTTGCCATGAATTCACTGAGGTGGTTTGCTCCCGACGCCCCGAGGGCCTCCTGCGAGGAGCGCTGGAACAAGCGGCATTATATAAGAAGACATGAAAGCACAGCGAATAAAATCCTGGGTTGGACGGAATCGTTGTGCACAGATGAATTATCATGAGCGGCGATTATTAATACAGCGATGAGTCACTAAATATTAAGAAGAGCCACAGATTACAGCACTGAATTAATTGATTAGGATGGAAAATTCCTATTCTAATTTTCTATTTTTCATTTTTGGAACTGATCACTTGAGAGGTTTCAGTCAGTATATATACAGAGGTAATGTCTGACACCTGAATCACAAGGTTATAAGTTATAAAGTTAACAGTGCATCAAAACTGGCAAAGAGGCGCCGGGGCTGTAAACTGTAAAGGTACAAGGACACCATTAACTGTGCTTCATTTCAAATATAATGTCATTAATAACCTGTTGGATTTTTTTTTTTTCCACTTCCCCTCTTTGTCACCCTCACACACACACACACACACAGAGACAATGAAGACGGTGCAAAAGGTGATTGCCAGTGGGACAGGAGCTAATAAGATTTAAGTCTGCCGTCTAATTCTGGCTCCCCTTTTAGCTCTTAGAGCAAAGACAGAGCAGTGGTGCTGACAGAAATACCAAACAGGTTCTTCCCACCACGCTGAAGGAGCACTGAGGGCCATCTGAGGAAACTGTACACTCTTAATTTCCGGTCTCTCTCTCTCTCCATTTGAAACGTTTCCATCACGGTCCTCCACAGAGGACTGTCCCCTTTTGCCTCTGCACCCACCACAGGTAGCGGAGCCCTCTGGACTTCAATTTAATGGACTGTCATGAGATCTCCCTCAGGTGTGCAGCAGCAGCAGTGTTTTGAGGGTGACTTTGACTAAAACGTGAAAAGGACATTTTGCCTCCGTATTGTTAGGTGAAGGACTTTTTTTAATGAAACCTGCCTTTTGTAGAAACAACATTTCTGGACTGTGTTTTTGTTGCAGTTGCACTTTTACAGTATTTTATTTGTTTGCTGGGTTAAAGTCTATCTGGACCTCCACATTCAGAAAACTTTTCCTCATTACTACTACTTTGGGTATTTCACTGTGTCCTGCTGCACACTGCTGACATGAAATTGAGCCACATCCTCGATCTACTGCTGCCAGCGCCCCGAGGCTGTACGCATTACCGTGTGTGATCCCCCCTCGCTCTACAAAAAACCTCCGACTCGCTGTGCTCCTCCTCCTCCTCTGCACCGGAGGTGAAGTGGGGTGAACGACGGACAGATCGCGAAACGAGATCTACGACGCGGACGGGAAGAGGGGAAGCCCTCCACGACTGTTTGTTGCTCTTGTTTCCATGGAGCTTGGTTAAGGGTTCGGTTGTGACAATGTGGTATCTGGTAGGAGGGCCAGGAGGGCAGCAGAATGTGATAACCAATCTGACAACAAAAAAAAAACAAAACACAACAATCGTGCAGCCTATTTCTCTAAGCTGGTGACAATAAAATGGGTGATTTGTGTGGAGATTATAGACTGGAATGCAAAACAAATGTTAATTCTTCTACAGCGCCACCAGCCTTTTTCAAAACATGACACCAGGCAGACATAACCCATGTAAATTTGGAACGGCATGCATTGCACACCTTTGTAATTATGGAAAAATTGTCGAGCGCATCATTCTGGCTGAATGACTGCCTGTCTCATCAGTCATTACTTATCTGCGCTGCCATTGTCTTGCTTGGGGAAAGACTACAAGCTGGGGCTTTCTGCTTCTATAATGTTATCGCAAAGATGCTAATTTGGACAAAATCCTCCTGCTGCTTCCTCCACAGACTGAATTTGATCCAGTAATGGGTACCTGGCGTCTTATAGGCCATTGCGAAACACACACACACACACACACACACACACACTGCCACACACACACACCCTTTCTATTCGTTTTGCCTGAATCTATTTCAACATCAATTTCACAGATAAACGTACAGCAATAGGCAAGAAATTGATGTTGCCCAAAATTCATCCTGTGACTGCTCGCGCATAAAGGCACTAAAATAAGCTCCTACCAAAAAAAAAAAGAAAGAAAAAGGTTGTGAAATAATATATTCCGCTATAATTCTACCTCCTAATAACACCCTAATTGAGGTAAATCTGCAAAAGTGTGACCAGCACAGTGCGACACATCATCAGCGGAGCATAAATGTATATTACAGGCACGCCCATTTTCCAGCGATCTGGTACAGATTACGATTTTTATGCTCTGCACCGGCATGAAAGTTTCCCATAAATGAACTGCATTACAACTATGAAGAGCACCAGGAAACAGCCACGGACCATTTCTGAAAGCACTTACGATATTTATCTGTTGAAAGAAACCAAAGGACATCCTGTAAGTAAAGGATCATTTCCCCGAAAATCTCACTCATCCTTTTAAGTAGACACTGCAGGCAAACTGTGCTACACCCAGGTCCTGTGTAGCGTATAGCGGCTGATGAGGGATTTACAAGACCTCTTTCTCACTCGAAAGGTGATTTAATAACCACAGTGGAGTATAACCAGTTGATTTCTCAGGTGAGGGTAACAGGTTGTTTCCCCAACGCCCACTTAACAGCAAAATATTCAAGTGTTATCAAAACCTGACACATCGATTGTATTTCCCAATTTCACGCCTCCTGTCCTCGATGCACCACAAGAAAGTGAAGAGTCTACTGAAGGAGGAGCATCAGAGTTCTTCACCGTTTTAATATCTGGGTTCCTGTTTTGTTTGTTCTCCTGCATACAGTCCATCGATCGCGCTAAACTTTGCTGCTGATCAACAGGTGGCGATGATGTGCCAACAAACAAGGGACAAGAAGACCACCAGAAAGTGAACACAAAGGAGAAGTAAAACTCTACAGCAGCGGTCCCCAACCACCGGGCCACGGACCGGTACCGGGCCGCACAGATAGAATAAAAACATTTTATTGGTTTATTTGTATTTCCAGCGGAGTCTGCAGGGTGTTTTATTTTGAAACATGACTAGCTCGTCTTCCTGTCACTTCCGTTTGTGCTCGTTTCCTGCACTTGACTGTCAGTTTTTATGCCCGGCTGCTAAACGAAGCCGCCAGTCAAAAACAAACGTCTCAGGAGAGCTGCTTTGGAAAGTGGGAGAGACTTAATACTGAGACAGAAGAAAAAGTAAACATGTTAAGCAATAAAAATTTATTTTATTTATTTATGAAACTTTTCAATAGAAAAAAAAAACAATTATTATTTATTATGTGCGTAATGACCGGTCTGTAGAAAAATTTCTTGCTTAAAATCGGTCCGTGGTGCAAAAAAGGTTGAAGACCGCTGCTCTACAGGACACCATCCAGCTATGATGTGCAATATGGACTGAAACAGATGAGTGAGTAAATCATAAAGGGCGTTTTCTTTTCAGCTTGAACCGTGACTGTGTTGCGTTCAGCGCTTGATGAGTTGATCAGCACGTTTTTCAGTTGAAGTAAGGCTGAGTGAAACTACTGTCAACAGCAATTAAGTTTAATTGAAATTAGTTGTGAGCGTCAGAGAAAATTGGGCCATCATGGTTTATTTTTCCTCATCGCTTTTTAATCTCACGTGCACACCGTCGTAGAAGTCACATGCAAACAGCGTCCGGCTGAAGCAGCTGCCGTGCACACGGCGCCGCTCTGTTCCTCCTGATACGAAATTTATGTGTTCATTTATGAATGTCGATCAACAAAATTATTCATAATTTCCATTCCCTAGGCAGTGTGAACAAATAAGCTCTTCCAACCAAATAATTCAGCTATCAGGGGAAGATATGTTGAATGCAGTTACTACACGGAATTATTCATAGTAGACAGCAGCGCGGAGCAAAACAACTCGGGCCTCATCTACATTATGAGAATGAAAAGCAGTCACTGCCTTGTCAAGGAACATTAAACTCATATGACATGGCTGCCTTTATTTCAGCTCCCCGTCAAATAAAGCTGCACTTGGTCTGGCATAAAAATAATGTCTATCAGACACTTGTTCCAGAGAGAGGAGAGTGTAGACATTAAGCAGTATATTGGCCCGCATATTATATGTGATCCCGGCACAGAAAACATCACAATCGAGCCCAACATCAATACGGTTTAAGTAACGCAACACGAGCAGAGAGAGCTGAGCGTGCAAGATGAATTACCAAAAGCAATTACGAGCATATCTGGCTCGCTCACTTGACTAACTTCAATGTCAGACCGCATGTCCTCTCCAAACGCGTGTACGTCTGAAATTTGCCATTTTCGGAGCATTTGCGGCGCATTTGCGTCCAACAATCTCCGGAGCCAGTTGTTTTGCAGGAATGAATTTCTCATTACAGCAAGCAAAGATAATGAATTTTTTTACAGTTTGGGAGAGGCTGTGTGCTTGACCTAACGCAATCAATTAAAATGCACAGATGTTCATTTTCTCTGCAGTTTTGCTAGACTTTCTATCAGTCGAGAAGGTTTCATGCAGCGAGTCTTTCCTTCCATCAAGCATCCTCGACTGAAGAGTGAAGTTAGATGGAACTTTAGGCGTCCTCGAGGTTGAATAAACCTCGAAGGACACAAAACTTACAGCAACACAATGAGAAAAGGTCCTACATGTGTTTTGCGAAGGTTTGAATTTGGACGCTGCGTGGCGTGACAGTCGTGGTCGTGGTGGATGAGTTCCACGTCGTCTCCCGAGCGCTGCCTCCGAGCCATCGTCTATCCCCAACCTCCTCCTCAATCTCGCTCACAGCGGGCGGGAGTGAAAACAACAGAGCTGCACATAACGCGACGGCTGGATGCTGGCAGTGACCTTACAGCGGCATCAATTCATGGTGCGGATACTTTACTTTTCCCAGGGGGAGTTTTGATTGTCAATACAACACGGAGACGCGCAGACGAAACTCGAAGATCAAAAAGCTCTACCACCCCGCTCCAATTTAATCACATTCACAATATGCTGCTGTAGCCGTACAGTCGATGTGTTGAGGGCTCCACACGCGGAGCTGCTGTAGGCGACTCCACAGTTGACACGCTACCTCCTCAAACATGTAATTACACGAGCTACGTTGACTGGAGATGCCAAAGGAAGCCGGCGAGAGCTGTCAGTTTGAGGCACCTGTGTTTCCTCCGATTCTGGCAGGGAGGATGTTGCGAAGTGAAGAAGAAGAAGGAGTGAGCGTAGGATAACTTGAGAAAAGGATATGAATGCTTGCACAACAGCTGTCTCACATCCAGTAAACAGACAAGGTTGAGCAGAAGTTGTCCAGATGTAGCCGAAATCCGACATCACAAAGGAAACTCAGTCGCAGTGGGGGGATTTAATTTAAACGTGTGCGATACATGTGTTGGGTGTTGCGGCGGTGAAATCCAACACCATGAAACCAGGCTGCAGATATGTGGACTCCCTCTGCAGCCGTCGTCCACCCACGCAGCTGTTCTCGCATGTGTTGTCTAATAAGGCCTCATCTCAAGGTTTTCTACAGACTTTGCTCGTCTGTTTGCGTCGCTGCACCTGTTGGGACCGATCGGCTTACCGCATTATTATTATTACCATCATCATCATCATCAGTTTGGGATAACATGTGCGTTGGATTACAATCGCATGCTCCACCTTTGGAGGAATCTCTGATGTGTTCCAAGTTTGCGATAACAAAGCTGGCAGAGAACGATGCGATGTTTGGAGTTTATCCGAACACAAAAAACGAAGCCCCCACATCTGTTGTGAATCTAATTATCACATGCTTGTCCTCCATTTTCACAGCCACAAAACAGATGTAACCTTATCAAATGGTACAACGATGCCAAAAGGTGTGAAATAATAGGAGAAGTGACACCTACAGGAATGCATCCATAATAAAACGGAACAGGGAAGGGGGAAGGAAGCACATGACACCTGCCGAATTGATTTTTGAACGCTGCACCAGACGCTCAGCTGAATATGACGCATCGATCACTTGAACCTACTCGACATTGACACATGTCCTCCTTGTGGGCCCTGTTTCTCGATAAGTGTGTGTGTTAGCGTCCCGTGGTGGCATTTCAGGTCACACGACTGCACGGAGGGGAACATTCCTTTCTCCTTAAGAGTTCAGTCCGGGCTGAGGCTTCGACTTCGGCCAGCTCGCTACCACAGCTGCCTTCTGGTTGGCCAAACCGCACCGTCGCATGGTGGAGGGGACAATGGCAGGAAGACCGGCCGCAATCATTTCCTCGAGTCAAGCAACGCTGTCAGCATGATCCTCTGGTCAGCATGTTATTTATGCGATTCCCTCGCTCCCTTCTGCTTTTAATCCACATTTGGTTCAGCCTGCAGCCATATATTGTCATTATATATATTTTTAATGCATCTTCTTTCTGGGGGTAAAATGTTGTGTTTTAAAATGACTCGAGCTGGATACAGAAAGTGAATGTGAGTCCACGGTTCTCTGTAATTTGTCCCTCAGTGAGTAATTGTGACTACGCAACAAAACAATGCACGCTTCCTGTAATCTTAGGAAATAAGTTGCTCCAGCGTCTGAGGTTACCGTAAACTGGAGCAACGAGGAAAACGGAGAACACTCCCAGAATAGACGAACAAGCCGACCTGGTGCCAAATAAGGATAATAAAAGGTTTCAGTCTGTGTTGTGTGCGTGAGTGTGTGTTGGGAGGGAGGCGGGGGGTTATGATACAGCTAGTATTATAGGTCTGGAAAGCAGTGGGAGGCTGACAGTTTTCTGTGGACTAAACACTGAACCCACTTGTTGGGAAAAAGCTCCCTCAAAGCTAAGCTCAGCACAGGACTCAGCTATTTCCAATGCACCATAATTGCAGCCCTCTTGGTTTACTTTGCGTATTGGAAAGACGAAGGAATGGCAGCGTTAGACTCTCAGGGAAACCTGGGAACTGTAGTATCTCCACGCAGACTTAGGGGAACGAGAGCTGAAGTAGTCTGGACCGCTGCCCTGAGAATGAGAGCGAGCCGCTGAGGCTCACCAACTATAGCCACCACAGTATCCTGTCCAAAACATTGGTAACATTCTCTGAGCTGAAGCAGCCTCCAGAGAAACAGATCCAAACAGATGGACACTTCTCGCAAAACAACCTCTTCAGTCTTTCCTGTGCAGTTGGTTTCCTGTATATTGTGGTAAATATGGCAGCAATCTGGACATTTTGGGGTTGTGAGAGTCCTGTTCACTTCAGAGCCTGAAGTGCGCTGCTGCTTTATATGATTTACATCTGGGTCGGTGGGCGATGCTGCAGTTGTAGCGCAAATATAGAAATAGTCAGGAATTTCCAAATGTAAAGAAAAAGCAAACATGCACCTTCAATAGGAACATCTTCCACAATTTAAGACACTTGTTGAGCCAAAATTGTAATACTTGCTGCATTTCTCTGTTTTTAGTTAATTGCAAATTGAATGTTATTGAATTTAGTGCTGTGGGTCACGTAAAATAAGCCATGTGACCACATTAGCTTAGCATATCCATCCATCAATCCATTATCTATACACCACTTAATCCTCATTAGGGCCATGGGGGGCTGGAGTCTATCCCAGCTGACTCAGGGTGAAGGCAGGTTCACCTGGACAGGTCGGCAGTCTATCACAGGGCTACACTTAGAGACAGACAACCAAGCACACTCACATTCACACCTACGGACAATTTAGAATCACCAATTAACCTCAGTATGTTTTTGGACTGTGTGGGAGGAAGCCGGAGAACCTGGAGAGAACCCACGCTGCACGGGGAGAACATGTAAACTCCAGCAACCTTCTTGCTTCAAGGCCACAGTGCTAACCACCGAGCCACCTTGCCGCCCCCTTAGCATATCAGTGATGAAATAATGTTTGGTTGCAGTCTCAGAGATGTGATATATCACCAGGGCTCCAGACTGCGACCATTTTGGTCGTATTTGTGATTATTTTTTAGAGAGTGTGCGAGGTGAAAGTTCAGCTGGTGCACGATGATCATGAAGCTGTTTTGGTGTCTCTGTAAGTGGTGCATGCAGCTACTGTGTTAACCACAGTGGTGTAAAGCAGCACGTCTACCACTTCAGTGGACTGCGGTATTTACACTAATAAATGCAGTCTTCTCATGAGATGTGAAGCGCACCTGCATTCGTGGTTTTGTGTGAGTGGAGCAGCTCATGTAGGTGCGCTCCACATCGTACAAAAAAAAAGACTGTTTCACCTCAGACAAATGTGACACCAGAACGCCCCAGTCACACCTGTCTGAGCACCGCAGCCACCAAGCAGCAGCAATGTGGGGCCTTTAAGGAACATCTGTAAATTATAGCGTCTATCGATAAGCAGATGTTCAACAAGTGATGTGTTTTGCCTGTGACAAGGTGGGAGCATCATCTTTAGCATCATCTGGAGCCCTGATGATGCTAAAATTAATATCAGGAAGTGTTATTCTTGTGGGGAGAATGTGAATAACAAAATATTATGCCTTGGACTATTTTAAAGTGCCAAAAAAGATACAGAAACTGCAGCGCGTTCCTTCCAGCAGCCAAGAACCATATATATGTGAAAGTATTATTCCCAACCCAGCAACCCAGTGGCAGCAAACTTCCCCAGTTAAAGCGCAACCATATAAAGCATCCAATTTAGTCAGCATGGCTTCAGTCAGCAAAACCATCACACACAATAAAGAAGATGAGCGCCGTCTTCAATAGCAGGCATCCAGGGATTCAATTTCACAAACATCTGATGAGGTGGGGGGGTGGTGGTGGAGGGGCTGTAACTCACTGATGCATAGCTTACATCAGCTATAAAATATTCATGAACACTTTTAACACACACACCAACAAGCGATACTGTACACAGATGTGATGAATTTCACTTCCTTCGCAACGAGGACAGATGACCTAGAAAGAAGTCCGGCGCGTTTTTTTTAGCTCGCGTCGCTCGACCGTCCAACTCAAACTTTTACGGACTTCCATGGAAACCGGAGAGCGCGGAGACCTGACGAGCCAGTCGCATCAATAAAACAGATGATATAACATGCTGGAAGGACAAACACTCCTTTTTTTTTTTCAAGGGATATCAGAAAAATAAACTACCTCCAGCGCATGTAGGACCCATTTCTGCCAAGTTGGCAGGATACCAAAACATTACTGGAAACACTCAAAAACAAATAAGCGCCTACTCAGAGTGCAGCGCTGCGAGGAGGGAACAGCCTGGTGCACAATTGGAAGCTCTGAAAAATGAATTTAAGGTGCAACAAACAAAAAAAAAAAACGAAAGAGAAGTGTTTGTTTGTTTGTGCCAAGCAGTATTTTGACAATATTTCTTCCAAGACAGACAGAGCATGTGAATGAAAGCAACTGTTTTGACATTTCGAGCTCGAGAAGAAAGCGCTGTAACCGACTAGAGAAACAAGAGGCTTCTTATATTCTAATTTAGGGACAATACGAGACACGGAGGGTACTGGCAGGCGCACAAAACACACCGGGCGTTGTCTGTAAACTGTACATCACGTACACTCGCTGCAACAAAAGGAAACCGTGCGATTGTCAAACATCATTTAAAATGCAACACAAAACCAGAATCCTCTCAGATGGAAACCTGTTTCTCCACCCCTCGGCAGCCCTGTGAAGTGTCACTAACTCCATCAGCGACACCTGAGCTGAAACTCTAAACCCAGAATCTCTGCTACACTGCAGGAACAACCAAACAGCTCCAAACTGTTACAACTTAGCAGGACTCCTGTTGCAAGGAAAAGAAAAAAAAAAAAACACCAGCAGCCGTCATAATAAAGCTCCACCCGAATGCTGCATTCCTCCCACACTGCTGCCTCCATTAGGGCCGGCTTTTAAACGTTCACCTCATTGTTTTCATTGTAAAAGGCTTATCAGATCTAAGCCTTTACCCCCCTTTCAAATTGCGCCGCAAAAACGACCGCCCCTCCTACCGGGTCAGCTTGCGTGTCGACAACACGAGGACGGGGAGGCCGGGTCGCACAGGCCCGGTTAGAGAGGAGCGTCCCGTCCTCGTCACGTTTTAACCTTCTCCGTCCGGCCGCTGGAGCGTGGAAAACAGGGGAATACCTGTTAGAGCTGCATCGTGACTGAACATTAGGGCCTAATGGATTTCAGTGCTTTCACCCTCTAAAAATCCTGAATAAATTAATTTAGCGAAAGGATGCAACATGTTCACAAGCTACAGCCACAGCCTTATCTCGAGCTGGGCCACAGACGGGTAAATGCATTGTTTAGCAGCCCCCTTGAATTTGGCTTCCTTCCTTCTTTCAAGTGATGTGTTCATTTTTTCCAGCCAGATTTATAGTCTGAGGATCAAATTCATAACCTTCCACTGAAAGAGCTCCTCTTAAACATTTGAGCTTCTTTATGACAGTCGAGCAAATCCTGGGATCGAACACACAGACTGTTTAATGGGAGCTTTTTTCTGCATGCGTCCTAGATTTTATTATGGAATTCTGTCTTTGTTCAGTTGTTGGATAATGACTGGGTTTGGGAGATGGCATGCAACACGCTGCGCCGGCCAGAACTGAACCGGGGGATGTTGCAGGCACCTGGTTTTCATCTGTGGACCACCGGGGCACGAAAATCTGTAAATATTGTTGGCTGACTTCAGCGAATCCTTAAAAAGTTTAAATATTTAACACCGTCCGTAACGAGAACTTGGAACTAATTATTTTTCTTAGACCCTATAAAACATAACAGATTACCATCAGCAAACAAGTATCGCGACTTGTAAACAAAAACTCATCTCTGAAGTAGGAATGCTGTTAACTCACGCAATTACATCTGTGCTGTCAATGGAAACTGCTCCTGCCGGTTGTATAAATGTCACTGCTTTAGGACTGCAAGTAACAATTATTTCTATAATTAGTTAATCTGCTTATATTTCTTTTGATGGATCACTTTCTCATCTATATGTTTTTTTAAACTATGAACACATGCTTTTGCACTAAAATCTAAAGATATATAAACATATATTATGAAGTGTGGTCAGTTCATGAAGACATGTTGATCTCACCTCGCCTGCTGCTGTAAGCAACTGAGCTCCACAAAAATATAAAATACATTTAAGTAAGCAGATAATTATGTGTTTTACTTTACCCAGGTGCTTTTTTTGTAAGAAAATTGGAGCCGAGGTGCACGAACAAAACCAGCAGCTACGATTCCTGCTGTTATCGTGTATGAATAAAACAAAAACGTAGTTCTTTCCATTTCACAACTGGCATTCCTCACATACTTGTTCTCTCAGTGTGTGTGCGTGTACGCACATGTAAGCGTGCTCATATTTAAAAGCTACAGAGGTGCCTGTCCATGTATTTTCATGTCCCCTCAGCACATCTGGCTCTTGTTACAGCCCCTGTGACCTGTGTGTGGTTCTGCTCCATCCCAGCCCCCATCGCTCCTCTGTGGGAGAGCAAAGTAATGACTGAGTGCTGCTGGGCCTTTGCTGCTGCAGTTCCCAGGACTCCTGACAATATGGGTGGTTCGCTGCTTTGCTCCAGGCTGGAGATGGCCTCCTGCTGACCAGTTTGCTATGTTTTTTTTTCATCTTTGTCTATAAAATCACTGTTTTTTAAAAGGAGAGTGAGGGAAGCCAGTGGCTGCTTCATGCAATCATTTATGTCATCCTGAGGATACGTCTCCACAAACACTGATTCATGAGGTGTTGCTCCCCTCTCATAACGTCGGCTGTTACGGCGGGTCGCAGCGCTGGTGTTTTCTGACAAGATAGCAATTATTGGTTTGACCGGACGCCGTGTCCTTTTGATTAATAACCTAATCGGAGAAGATAAAAACACACAGGGCCACAGAAAGTTATCAGTGGTTGAGCTATAATGAAAACATTGACAAACTGAACTGGGACAATAAATCTCACTGAGGTTTTCATATCAACTCCGCCCCAGACACCAGAGATTGTTTTCTAATTTGGGGTCGTAAAAATGTATTATTCATAGATAAACGCAATGTCTGCACGTCTGAAGCCACCTGCCTAATACTGTGTGTAATAGCATAATGAAGAGTTTAATGAAAACAAAACCGGCAACCCGCTAACAAAAACTGTGTTTGCCAGAAACCCCGTATGTCATAACACATGGAGGGTTCATGGACACTAGTGGGGCTGAACAGTAAGCGTGCTACTTAGTTAGAATTCTGATAAGACCAGTAGCTGTTTTTTTTTTTTTTTCCCAGGAACAATCTGGCAACAAATGCATTAAAACAACAAGGTCAAATGTAGAAGAAGTGAACGGAAAAGCAATTGTCAGGTTGCCCAAGCTGTTGCGCAGCTGTAGGAAGTGTGTAGGTGTGACGCTATTATGCTTCAGCTCCATTAAAACAGCTAATGATGGATAAGGACAGACTCTGAACTTGTTTATCTCCAGTTCTTCTTTCAGCAAGTTATAAAAAAGATAAAAACTGGCTACTGAGTCATTCATTTATATAAAACCTGTGGCATCTTATGTTGTTATCTTCATGCTGTAGTGAAGGTTGTTAACTGGTAATGAACAGATTCATTCTGAGTTAAACTGGCTGAGCTGCTTCTGAAATAAAGAGGCCAAAGCTGATCTGTAATTAGCCAACATGTTCTAAAATGCAATGTCCTCGTTTGATTGACTTAAATTATTTTGAATGATTTCCCCTATAAATGGCATCACAATGCTTCCAGGTGAGGGAACACAACACGCCGGCTCGCTGACTAATTTAAAAGCCACAAACCTTTTTATCCCCGACATCGTTTTTTTAACAGGAAGGTAACCTGCTGTAGAAGTTTTTAAATGAGGTGTAATGTAATACTCGCATTTTATGAGCAGAAACGCGCTGTACCGGGTAGATTTTTTTTTTTTGTGATGTTAATGGATTAAGATTTAATTTCAGGAATATTGGCTCCAAAGTCCTTACGCTCGACACAGAAGCCTCCAGCAGAGCAAACAGGATAAGTCAATCTCTGCAGTTCATTAACTTTAAAGAAGCGCTGCTGCACCGAGATGAAGCGAGCGAGGTCGCGGAATAAAAGGGAGGCTTTCTCGTCGACGGCAACGCCAGAACTAAAGGCAGAGGCACCAAAGACGCTGCGGGGACGCACCACTTCGCCGCTGATCAACCAGCCCAAGATGAGAAACCATACATTCCTCCGGATGAAAAGCCCGGCCTCTTAATGGGTCCTCACCAAACAAGGGCCCGAATCCAACTGTTCTGTCTGCGAACTGTGTTTTCAGCGTTCATTACTGAACTTCAAAGCGGCGCCGTCTCTAAGGGACATGCTACGCTGACTGCATAGGGCAGCGCACTCCATTAGAGCCATCAGCTCTCATTGGCTAAAGTAGGCCAGAGCCGCGGAGTGGCTGCGTTAAAGATTAATGGAGAGACGGCACAAGTAAAGCTTACAAAACATGCTTAAGCGCAATCAAATATTTAGAGGTGGCAATCTACACAGCCGGGTGTGTTTGAGCCACATGCTTGACTCGAGGACCCGGGAAAGGCCCCTCAGGGTCTAGTAACGGATCACGGATGAATAGAAACAATGATGCCGATTCATAGCTGGCGTCCATTCAAGCTTGTGTTAAACGTAGACTATATCATATGATCGACAACGGTGAATGGAGAGATCAGGCGGGGAGGAGGGGGAAAAGAAACAGGGATTAATATTCTATTCTTAGGCTCCCTCGCTGTGTTCGACTGTCAAGTCAGGAAGTGTTTTATGCATGTGGTGAAAAAGCATCTGTCATCCTCATAATGATTTAGTGATTTTTGCACCAAAGCCCGACTTAATTATCTGTCTACCGCATCTCCTGGATGTATTAAATGGGCTGTGCTTCCCTACTTTATGGCTCCTTTCTGTGTTTACATTAAAGTAAAACACATCTTTGCTTTTACTATCACAGCGTAAAATATGGCAAATATTAGCCGAAACCTTTTCCGTATTAATTAATTCCTGAAAGGCTCCTTCCATTTCTCACGTGGATGCGTTTGCTGACACGTTTTTTTTTTTTGTCGTATTGTTCATCTCAATGCAGCTGCTGGAAAAACAAACGTCACAGTTGCTTGTGACATTTCTAAAGTTCATTTCGCACCCAAAGTAGGATGAGGCGCCGTGTTCGGGAGCTCCAGGAACCAGGTGTGGATTTATTTTTGATAAGGTTTTATTAAAGTGTTGATGAGTCTTTGTTTCTGGCAGATGAACTGCGTTTGGTAACAACAGAGCGCAAAAAAAAAAAAAAAAAGAGGCATCATCACCTGTGTGGGATTGAACAAATCATGCAGAGCAGCTCTCCTCAGCGCTCAGCAGGCTTCTTCTTCTATCGTCTG
The DNA here is from genome assembly GCF_000690725.1 of Stegastes partitus. NCBI lineage: Eukaryota > Metazoa > Chordata > Actinopteri > Pomacentridae > Stegastes > Stegastes partitus. The sequence continues at coordinate 175,035 of NW_007578657.1, read as the reverse complement.
CGGGCCGATCACATCCTGTCAAAAGATTTTCCAGCAAATTTCATCGACCCCCCTCCCCTCCTACTTCCTCGCAGTTAATTGCTTCCGGTCTCCAGAGTCCAATTACGGGCGCCGTACCTTCACTCTCTCATTTCTGGTGTTTTCTAATCAGAGGAGCCGTACCTTCCAGCGAAGTTTCAACGGGTCAGAAATCATTTAGGCCTTATCAGGCGGCTCAGGACCAACTGCTCAGCCGAGCATCCAAACTGAGGTGTTGCAGTTTACTAAATTACATCTCCGCAGAGTTCTGAGTCAGAGAGAGGCAGCGTGAGACCTCCGACAATTACCAATTTTTTCGCTGAAAGATAAAAAGCAACCCCTTAATAACAAGAGACTGAAGATTAGAGAACCCGTGTTTTGAAAATGCATGACGCTCTTGGAACATTAACTATGTAGAATCTGTGTGAAGCAGCTTTTTCGAGGATGAATTGTCATTTTAAGTCAACAAAACGCGTTTCCACCAGCTGTTCCACGTTTCAGACGCACGCCACGTTATCCAACTGAAGCAAATCAATAAGAAAACTGCTGACAGCATAGATTAATTTCTGATTAAATCTTGGGAAACTGCTCACTTTCATGGGGTGTGACTTATGCAATCGAGTCACCACAAACAACGGCGCAAAGTTTGACTCAGAAAAAACAAAGAAATAAAATGACGGAGAGAAAGATCACAAGTAAAAAAAATATGCGAAAGTCACCCCGCTTCAAAGAAAAGCCTCCGTGTGAAAGGAAACAACTGCATCTCGACTGTAAAGGAGCGAAATCAATTATTTAGCTGCTGTAGGGTGACTTGGCTCGGCACAGCTGCAGTCCAACCTTTGGTTTTAGTTTGCTTTCAAAGTCAACGTAAATACACACTTGGACATTTTTACTTCTCCTGTGTCAGAACATTAGTTACATAAACTTCATTTCATTGCGGGTAAACTCTGAAACTACCAAACCACCGTAATTAAGGTGAACCGCACGGCTCTCTTTAGGCTTCTGTCTTTCCATCAAAACACGGCGGAAAATGAAACGACCGAGTCACGGCCGAGGGAAAGCTGAGCTGGCTCTGAGACGTGATCTCTGTCTGGCATTTTGGAGATTCTAAAATTGAAATACGGCCAATTTGACTACCGACTTTGAGATGATTTCAGTCTGAGCACATCACTACATTACCATCTAAATTACCTGAGCTGAAATGCCAGAAAGAAAAAAAAAAACTTTCACAAAAAAAAAGAGAAAGTTCTTCTTATTTGGTTGGAAATGTGCTCAGTTTGGAAAGAAATTTGAAAAATGGCGTAATGAGCGTCGCGGCCCGGTGAGATGCTCAGTGAATCAGAACCTGCTCGCATTACTGAGAGAATTCCTTCCTGCAGGTAAAGAGGCAAATGATTTCAGCATTAAGGTATTCGCTGAAAAATATCAGAATATTTGTCATTCCTGAGCCCAGTGGGGAGGAAGGTTTTTAATTTGAATTAGGCTGCAAAAAAAATATACGGAGGAAACAAATGTGGGAGAAGGAGATTAAAAGTTCCGACTGAACTACAAAAACTGTGGGTTAGATTAAAAAGAAGCTCCTACAGAGGGGCTGCCTTTAAGTGCGCCGCGGTGTCGTGAGTTACTGATAGGAGAGCATCGTCTCCTGTACTTCATCTACAGATAATATCCATCTCTTTTGCTCCCTCTTTAATCTTGCGCTGAACGGAATATTAATAATCTTCATAAAAAGAAAAAAAAAAGGGTCCAACCACTTCAGAAAGGAGGGAAGAAATCAGCACATTAGATAGCAGGAGCCGGGCCAAGACGGTGCCGTGGAAGTACAGTGAGGGCACAGTACGCCAAACACAATCCTCCCTTACATGCGAAAGCCCCTGGGGTGGACCGGCAGAACACCGAGGTCTCTAAATAGATCAGCCATACGAACACAGGCGTTTTTATCCACCGCCGGCAAACACAAACCACTGTTCACAAGAAGGGAAGTGACAGGCTTCTGAGAAACGCTGCATTTCTGCTTTGAAGCGAGAGTAGGAATAGAGGAGTTATTTATTCATCACCTTTTTTTTTTCTCCCACCTCGGCTTATGAATAATCAAAAGAAGTAAAATAAGATTTTTTTTGCATCTCAAAACAGTGTCCTGTAAATCTTTTTTTTTTTTTTTTTTTTTCCCCAATGAATAAACACCAGTGAAATGTTTTACATTCCAGGAATAGGAGGAAGCAGGAAACCAAAATATAAAAATAAAAAAAAAAGTTTCCTGGAAATGGTGCGAAGATCGAAATCGCTGAACCACAAGCCAAAAGTAATAAATACAAAGCTTGAACTTCCCCGTTCTACAATGATGGTAATTATGACATTTAATCATGAATAATTATTTGTAATTAGAATCACGTCATTAATCTAAAGGCAGTAAATTACTCATGACAATGTGCAGCGACAAAACCGTCCTGCATCGCTGCAAAGAGCAACTTATATATATGAAGACTGTTTTTTCATCAGTGAGGGAATTTTCATGAGCTGCATACAAGATGAGCGAGATGGTGAAAGCCTCGGGCCACACAGAGAAAAGCACAATGTTTCAAAACACATGTGACCTAAAAACACATCTACTGTACTCCAGCGGTCCAGCTGATCAAATGAAAACTGGTGTTTCTCGCTGCCGGAGTGACCGCAGTTTATACATTTTTTAAAATCCCGTCTTTGATCTTGAGGTATTTGAAAGATCACACCGTAACGATTCTTAACATCTATTCACTTACTTATGTCAGTTCCGTCTCATCGGATCGCGTCGTGCTACTAATAGCAAACCCCTGTAATCCCATTTCACTATTTATTTAAACGGCGCGCTAATGGAAGCGCAATCGGAGCAGACAGCACAAAGATTCCATTTCCCCCCCGTGAAAAACTGCAGCGGCGGTCTGATGATGTGGGCAAGAAAAAGGTCTTTAAAATGTAAAATAACCACGCAGAGATGCGAGTTGGCAGTTAATGCCCATTTACCACAGTGTGAGTCAGCCGTTTCTTAATTTTATTACTTTAACTTAGTTTTAATTATTCCCCTTGTTCTAAAATGACCCTATAATCTTGAAGGGCTGTCAAAGCGAGAGGGGCCATCCGTCTGCGGCCCACTTGGTCATGGCAACCTCTTTACGCTTAAAACATATAGTCCGGTGCATTTCAGGTATTAACTCCTCAGTCGTTTGACTTATTAACTCCCGACTGACACCAACAATGCATCGCCGGAGACGAGGTAAAGAGAACAAAGAAGCCGTATGGCAGCGAGGTAAGGGATGGTCCAAAGAGGGAGCGTAACTCAGTCCTGACACTTGGTGCACTTAGCGTGTCGGGGTTTTACATGATTTGCTGCCATCAAACAAGAGCGCCTTAAAGATTTTGCACCGTCAAACAACCCAAGCTCGCTGTCACGCCGGCTAGCTCGGATTGATTAACTAGCAGTGACAGAAACACGATGTGGACTTCAGGTGACTTTTGGCCTCGACTCACAGATCGACCTCAGATGGAGCAGCAGCAACGAGGACGGACAGATGTATCGCATC
>NW_007578657.1:149167-170212 GCF_000690725.1 Stegastes partitus | reverse complement strand
AAGGTTGGAATAAAAGTGAGACCATGTCCAGTGGAAACCTTTAATAATCACCACTGCTGCTGCTGCTACACATCTAATGAGCACAAGTCACATTAAAAGGCTGAATAAACACCAAGCTGGCCACAATTTAGCACGCTGAAATGAACAATAGCACCATGAGGGCTGACTAAAGCCACACAGAGAACACAAAAGACAACAAGTGGCCTTCGGACAGCCCGGCCGTACCCAGTGGACGACTGCTGGCAGAGCGACCGATGCGGCAAAGCCTTTAGATCACCGGACGGACACAGGTGACACTCGGTGAGTCAAAACCGGCCGAACTAAACGACGGCTGTGTAATTAGGGCGATACCACAAGAGAGAACAGGCACTTATCAGCTAAACTCCTGTTTGACTCGTGGCCGGCTGCACCTTCGCTTGCACGTCATTCACTTTCATCACATCCCCCCTACCTCCCCACCCGGCCGCCTGCGTTTTAGAAATATTCTGCAATTCATAAACAAAACACTTAATTAAGATAAGAACATACAGATTAATCAGCAGTGAATGCGTTCATTAGCTGCAGCTATAATTCTGACGAGCGCACAAAGACGCACATTGCACAGCGATAAGTGGATTCTGCAGTTTAACGCTTTCAAGGAGTTAGTTTACATTAAAAAAAAAAGCTATTTCAAATACATCCACTCAGCTGGTGCAACATATGGTGGAACACAAACGTCATGATGGAGGGGCGTAAACATGTGATGTGTCGGGTCGAAGAGGTCGTACGGATCGAGCGAAGGCGATATAAAACAACCATCATCGGGGCTATAAAACCTGCCCAGCTGCAGTCTTTGATCCCCTCCTCCAGCTCTCCCGCCTAATTCCAACACCTGCACACGCCGGCAGAGTCGGCTCGAACACGCCACGCCTGGCCACCCAGGGCTCGCACAGCCGCCCTCGTCTCCCCCCGTCAGCTGTGGGCACAAAGGCTTAACAGATCTGTTTGTCTCCAAAGTAATGGCTTCATTTTAATCAATGAGCAGTGACGTTACAGGAGCAGGACGGCGGTGGCGGCGGCGTCTTCGCTTTAGTCATCACTTGCGCTTATAGTTCACCTTTCAAAGTTAATGAAGGGAGAATTCATCAATAACATTCCAAGGACTAAACAGATGTGACTGCTTCCTGTCATTTACCCTTAAGGTCTGTAAACAGCAAACGTCATGATGTCGGTTCTCCAGGAAGCTTCCTGAAGCGACTGTCTGAAGCTGTCAGCGTAACCGAGGTTCATGATCAATTAGTTATTACATAATATAAGCATTATTCATCAGTCGATTATGTCATCAGTAAAAACACTGCACATCAGTTTTATGAAGCCTAAGGTGGAGTCCAAAGCCGTTTGAACCACAAAACCTCCGCGTTCCTAGAAACCACAGAGGTTCCTTATTCTATCTTTTAAATCAATACGTCGCTTGACAATTGACGAAGTGCTGAGCTGACTGATAGTCGCCGTTCTAACCCCATCCCGGCTGTGGCAAGAAGCCTGGAGCAGCAGAAAGAGGTTCATCTTGATGATTGCTTATTCGAGCTGATGTTCTTTATTCATTTTTCATTCCGCTTCTCATTTCAACACGACGCGAGCTTCCTGGAGCGGAGGAACAACTTGCACGTGTACAAAGCGGTTCTTCTCCGTCTTGATAACGGATACGTGGCTGTCTCGTGAGTTTGATTCTTCAGACTTGCTTTTTGGAGCCTGACGTGTGCACATCAGCTCACAGGTAATGGTGGAACTCCTCAACAACACAAGATGGCTGCCAAAGGAACACATAGTAGGTCAGGGCTGCCTTTATTTAGCAGCGTAGTGGATCAGAACTGGGTTATCTTAACCCACCTTTTGTCGAGCAGGAAAACACACGCCGAGTCAGGGATGCAACTTGCGAAGCAGCTTCAGCAAGAAGGACAATTTGAGTTTGAAGCCAGAACATCTGTTTTTACTTCAGACGTCAGGGAGCTCAACACTTTACTCAGCATTTATCCAGCTAACTTCATTAAGACTTCTCTATTATAATGCTTTTTTCCATCTTAGATGCTGTGTGGAGATCATCAATCTAGCTCTGGTCAGACACAATAGTCCATTTTCCCTCCCACAAAATATCGTAAAATGTTTTTAGGCAAGTCGCTGCGAGAAGCCAAACCGCACAGCACCTCGTCTCCAGGGCGCAGTTTTGGGTGTAATTTGCTTTGTCTGGGTTCCTCGCTGTCAACGGCCAATACATAGTTAAAGGATTTAAGTGCGTAGGATTACTCATTAGTCTTCATGCTGTGATTCAGAGCGCAAATAACATTCCTGGTCACGACCAGTCAGACCATGTGGTGCCGAGGTAACTTTGCTCCACGGAAAAGAAGCCAGTCGATGGATTTAAACATGAAGAGCCGCTTGTTCATTGTCTGCTGGGTTTTGTGTTTAACTGGTAAAACAAAGTAAATAAAAGTGCTCATGTAGCATGTAATCCATCCTTTATATCCTGCAGCCACATCGCCTGCAGCGTCACACCCTCTTATTGAACTGTTATACTGCGTTATGTAATCGGCATATTACAGCGTTACTGTTCAAATCCTCGACAACATTTAAGATACGAAGATCCTAAAATGTTTTTTAATGTGACTTGCAGAAAATGGCAGATCTGCAAATACAACATCTGATGGGTTTTACCATCAAAATACAAAAAAAGATTATTGGACGAATATTCTGATATTTTGCATGTTAATTTATAGAGTTAGAAAAAAAGAGTTAATAGTATAATTACAGTCTGATGTTTTTGTTGTTTCACTACAAAGAAAGAAAACGCTGATTAACTGCCAGAAATGTGGTAGAAAGCCAAAAAAAAAAGCACTTTTCTCACAGTAATACACTGCTGCTGTTGTTTTCAGTGAATTAGCCGTATTAGAAAGTGCATAAATAAGAGTTTAACATTTATGCACGATAATGGTTTGGCTTTTTTGAAAATTACCCAAGACAAAGAAGACGCTGTGCAAGAAACAAAAACAGAACAATAAGTCCTCCGTAGTCCCACCAAACATTAAAGTCACTTAACAAGCCTGTCTTGGAGGGAGGACCTGATGATGTGAAACTGGCTAATCAGGTTCCACGGAGCTCAAATGGGAACTCATAAAAGAGAAACGCGTCGCTGAAGCACGCAGGAAATCATTACCCGGTTTTCATATGCCACGTCTGCTTTTGTCTTACGAGCGCTGTCAGATGCTGATCATTGAAAGCTTTAAACAGAAGATGCACTTGTCTTTATTTCTTAGATCCTACAAAGTATTTTTGCGATTACAGAATATACAGAAAAACTATTAAAGTTGAACCTAAATCTGCAGTTTCATTCTTTATTTTTTGGGGGCTTTTACGCCAAAATTACTGATTACATTCTCATGTGAAAGGTTCACAATTTTCCTTTCTCCTTTTGTCCATCATTTACTTAATTGCTCGCTATGTGCTTCTTCTTGACTGTCAACACTAAAAGCACTCGGCGTTGCAATCAGAATCACGAGGCGTTTGTCTGGCCTTTCAATGATCTTAAAATCTGTTTCCAGCTTTGAAACATGACTGTCGGCTGCTGCAGCTTGTCAACAACAATCTTAAAATACAGAAATTTCGCGAGGAAGGTAGCAAACATGGAAAAAAAAACTACTGTTGTGGCATGCATGTTATAATCAGCGCTCTGGCAGAAGAAAACCCTCCTCCTGCCACAGCACAATGATCACAGTGAACGACACAGCAATAAAACCAAACTTCCTTTTCATGACAGTAAAGCACCGGCACTAGAACATGCCACATTACTCCCCGTAGTCGCACAATAGGCTGCAGAATGGAAACTCTGGCTTTTAATTTAGGTTTTCTAACTAATCACGGGAATATAATTTGAAACTATTAACGCTGCTTGAAAATTACAGAGATTTGTCTCTAGATAGAGATTTGGTGGAGAAGAGAAAACGTGCTTTCGCTGCACCGAGCTCGCAGACAGCTGAGCCCAGAGGAAACTCAAGATACAATGATTTTTTTTTTTTTTAAGGAAAAAGTCACGAGTAAGCATCAGTAAATCATTTTAAATCAGCACATCTGGGTTTTTGTAGAATAACAAAAGTCAAACACACACAAGGGCACGGCGTGGAACAGCTGCCAGCTCGCCTTCTCTTCTGCAGCGGCTCAGGTGACAGACGAGCTCCATGTTTGCATAGTCAAAACGTACCTGGTTTGGCTGCACTTGGCTAATCTCGACTGTTTCAACTCTTTCCTATCTAAACACAATAGAACTGCAAGAAATTAAGAGGCAAAAAAAACATGCAGCTCATTACTTACATGTCCGTGGTTGACGAAGCCATGTTTACTGGCGATTCGATTAGCCTCCTCCTGACCTCCAGGTATGTGGACAGCCCATGTGTTGGTGTAGACCTTCTGACCCAGCACCGGTGCTTCCAGCCCAGCGACCAGCAACACCAACAGAGGCCCAAAAAGCAACTCCAGCAGCCTGAGCCTGCGGCCTACGGAGGGAGATGGAGGGCCAGAAGCCATGGGTTCTCCTAGTGCAGCACAGTCACTGAGCACAGCGCCTCTCCGACGGCCCGGGGCTGCTCACTGTACATGCAGGTGCACGGAGAGACGAAGAAGGGGAGAGTCACAGCTCACCTGGAAGGAAACGAAAGAGGAAAAGAAAATGTTTGTGTTGCAGAAAAGTTTCAAAAAGACAGTTTTCACTCAAGAATAGTTTCCTGGGACGACCATACAGAGAGGATTTGGCATCCATGGGAAATCAAAACAAGGCAAGAGACTAGACAAAAGAACTACGAGCCCACTTCTGAGGTTCTCTTCTTGCTTTGTTTTGTGAAATAGGAAACAGGAACAGAAGTAATCTCAGTGTGGAAGTTTACAGATTTTCACGTGAAAGCAGAAGTGTTGCAATGAAGACAAAACACATTAAGTCTATTAATCTGCTTTGTTCATGAGCACGTAAAAACGAGAACAGCTCATCCGCCCCAACAATCAGTCTGAGCAGGCGTACTGCAGCCCGGCTAAGTACAGGCATCTGATAATCCCACAGGAAGCAGCGAGCAGGACGTCAAGGCCCCGACCTGATGTTGTGGTCGGGCGCAGAGCTGCAAATTTTGTCGTTTGCACTCCCACGGGAGGATAAAGCAGATAGAGCTTACGAAAGAAAAAAAAAACGCTTAGGTACACCGAGCGTGTAGCAGAGGTGGAGAAGTGTGGTCGGAAAGCTGGACTACGCCCTGGATGCTGAGGGATCACAGCGGAGTCGAGGTGAAGTAGCCACTCGAGGGGAGGAGGAGCACGAATGCCTGAGGCAGCAGTGGAAGCCACTGAAAGGCTGCGGCCAAGGACAGCGCCGAGAAAGTGTTGGAGGAAAAATATTTAATGGTGTAATGATTTCAGCGTTGCTTCTTTGTAGCGTGCTGACTGATGGCCGCGGTGCCAGGCAGCCGCAAGAAAACATCTAAAACACAGTCTTATGAATGAGGCAGAGCAATTTATCATATCACCGCCGTCGGAGCGAGCGGAGACACAGATCTTAGCTTGTGGTGTAATTGTTTGCTGATACAATTTTGCCTCTAAGCTGTTGTTTGGAGGCAGGAAGGTCAGCTGTGGCTGTAGGCTGTTGAGACCATTATCCCAAGTGTTAACTCTATTGTAATCCCAAGATGGCTAGACGGCACCCAGTCCAGCGCCTCTGTTCTGTGTTACCTACTGTATGCCGGCACAATTATTCCCCCCGGGACAGAGTTTCTCAAATTTTTTTTGCAGGTGTTTTAGCGTCCTATTTTCTGAGTTAACCACCCAATGAACTGCAGACTTAAATTTAGCTCACTGTGCCACAATCGAAACGAACAGACAAGCTGCTGGAGATTTCCCTGGACAGTGTTGTCAGGCGTGAACGATGTGTTTAGAGGTGCTACCGAGGCACGTCGCATTAAAACACCCCAACGATTCCAAACTAACTCGAGCCACTGGATGAAATCAAACATAAAGATGGACGTCGCTGCCTTTTAATGTTATTTAAATACAATACAAAACTGGAAATATACCTTTTTTTAAGATAAAGGCTTAGTAGATTCATGGGGAGACAATCCAAAGTTGTACATTTCTTCATATAAAACAGAATTTCTATTTCAGCAGGATCACTATTAACAAGCAAGATGAGATATTTAAGTGACTGCCAACCAGAAGCCTAAAACTGTGGTTGCTTTAAAACTTTTTGTTCATTAAATGGCCTTTACTCATGAGACAGGTTCAGTCAAAATGTGTTTCATTTCAGATATAATCTGACGTCATTATTTCTGCAGGCACTATAATCATATTACAGCAGCTCTATTCACTGTAACCTCGATATATGGCAAATAAACCTCTCCACACGAGCATCTCTTCGCCACTAAATTCTAATTCCGAGCGGATGTTCGAGTGCGACCTCAAGGCCAGTATCTGGGAACCTGCAATACATTCTCAAATACGCGTGTATAACATACAAAACAAACTGGGTTTCATTGAATTTGTTGTTTGTCCAGAACATTCAAACACACGTTTTGTTTCTCAGGGTTGTTGTCCTTGTGTTTTCTTAGACTGATTATTCATGTAGGTATCTTAAAAAATAAACCTTTTTATTAGTAGATCGCCAACAATTTGGTATAAAATGGTCACATCTGACCCGTTACTCAGAAATCTGAAGGAATCCTTTAATAATATCACTTCTTCTTTTGTGTACATTCTCCAAACATGGTTGCCATGTGTTGACATGCACCATCCCACCAGCTGGTTTGGGCAACTCCTTTATTGCAACATGCCCACCACATGTTAACAAACACAGCTACTGTTCATCCCCTCGCCCTCGTACAGTTGGCATTTATCTAATTTAATATTCGTTATCTGTACACGTTCAGCCCGGCTGCTATAAAAGAGGTTCTGTTGACTCAGTGACATGGCACGAGGTGAGGATGGATCATAACAGTAAATTGCACGGCGATATCGTGGTGAGCAATCTGAGCAAAGCGACAAATAAACATTTAAATTCCACATGCAGACGTGGTTCAGTGTGCTGTGAAGCTACAGGTAACCGTCATTAGCAGGCAAACAGGTCAGCCTGGCTGTGAGCCGGCGCGACAAGCTGCTAATCCACATCAGCGGTTCCAACAGAGCAGAGCTTCATTTCATAAATACCTTCACGGAGAAGACTATATATAAAAACGAGCTCCTCGTATATTAAAGCAGGCAGAACAAATCAGGTGTCACAAAAGTAAAACTGTCACACCGAAATCCCCTCCGCTGCCTTTTAACGCCTCCTTCCTGCTCAGTTAAGCCAATTTAACAAACATGAAAATCAGCCTAATTTAAGACAAAGAATCCAAACACCAATGTTAATTACATGTTTACTTTTTTTTTTTAATCGCCTTTTCAGTTTATGCTGAAATAGGCAAACAACGAAAGCTTCCTGCGTGTGGATTTTCCATCCATTCTAAAGGGCTCGCAAGTGGCAGCTTAACTCTGGCTACTTCAACCAATATTTGCCCAGGAATTTATCAGGCTTAAACAAATTAACATTTTAAAAGGCAGCAATCAGCGGGAAAGAAGCTGACAAGAGAGACAGCTGGAGAAAGAAAAAGCCACTCCTGGTGTAACTCACTCAACTTTGTCCTCTGTCCTTTGATGCAACAAGTAAACAGCGCGAACGTTCCCGAGGTTCTGTTTGATTTCCGGCCACACGCCGACTTTAAGCGCAGACGCCTGTGACCTCATCCGGCTGCTCGGCCACTCAGTTTCTTTAACGTCAGCTCAGAAAACACACACCTTGGCCCAACAGCCGGGCGACTACCTTACAGTTTGACAAAAGGTGAACCTGCGAGCGCTCCTTAATACAGTAAACGATGCCATATGTCAGGCTGCGATAACCGAGGTTATTACACTAAAAAACTGCACCATATTATAATTAGCTAAGTATCATTAAACCCAGAGGATATAATGCCGGCCTCATTACCGAACTCATCAGGACGATTTGAAAAGGAAACTGTTTACACCTCATCAGCTTATTGTTTACATTTTAATGAGATAAAAATGAACTCTAATGCATTTAGCGGGTATGACCTCTTTCGCACGAGCTCGAATACGTTATAATTACTTTCTCACATTGGAGTTACACGTGAAATCAATATTTCTGTGAACGCACACAAACACCCTCCAGCGAGAAAATAAGCTGCAGCAAAGTGATGAAATGACAATAATTACATGGGTAAGTCCATTCATGAATATGCCATGAGCAACACTCAAAAATTACACCGGTGGTCCTCTGCTAAATATTGCAAGATATTACAGGAGCGGTGAAATACTACCTGAGATCCTCACATCCAGAATATTATTCAGTGTGACACAGAGAGGCACTTTCATGGCAGCTTGGCAGCAGGAAGGTGTCTGCAGACTGCTCCCCATCTGCATAAGCCTTAATTCCTTCAGTTCAAAGTAACATCCCAGTAAACTATTATTCCATTGTCACTACAAAAACATCAACCTTTACTTCTTTTTCTTCTACTTGCCTCTGACGTTTAAATAAACAATATTTTTTGTGAATCTGCATCACGGCAAAGGGGACTTCTAAAAATATCAACGAGCAAATGTTTTGGGGCTTAAAATCGTTCCCCCCGTGTTGCCAGAAAATGAGAATTAGATCCAAAATGCAGCGAGAGAAAGAAGGCAGCATCTTGTTGTTTGTGTCAGTCTATATGCTGAAGAAAGCCTCCCAGATCTCGCTGCTGAACAACACACAAGAAAAACAGGATTCATGAATTTAAATAGCTGCAACTCGTCTGCCGGAGGACCTTGGAGGAGTTCTGCGTCTGAACTGGACGTACCTTTGGAGGACTGTGTGAAACCTCAGAGGCGGCACAACTCAAAGGCTTCATTCAAGATGTCAAATTTAAAAAAAAAACATCCATGTTAAACCACTTGAGCCATTGTTTGCCATCCATGAATAACAGCAGCAGGTTTTTTTTTTCTCTCCAGGGATTTTCACCATTTTTTCCCTTGAACACATCACCGCTTCTCAGCTTTACAAGTACAACACAATAACTCAACATGTCATCATCACTGCAGTGGTAAAGACACGACTTCCTTTGTTCAACAAACTATCATATCTTTTTACAAAAATCTGTATTTATTGTATTGAGGCTTAATGCCCCGGTTGGTCTCAGCTCGCCTAATTAGAGCGAAGAACAACAACAAAAACTCTGTTGTCTCTCTTTTTTTCCCCCCCTTTAGAACATTTGTTTTGCTTTTGCCATCTAACTACTTCTCCAGACTTCCTGCAGCACAGCAACACACCAACGGCAACACTTATAATTTTTCCTGCGATAACACAAAGTATGGATTCCCTTGCATGCTTTCTCTGACACGACAAGGACTCGAGACGTGTTGATTTACGGGTGCGTGCATGTAGCTGCATGCAAGAGGGGCTCCACAAGCTTGTTTTGGTGTTTACTCATAATGATCACCAGCAGCAGCAGCTCAATCAAAATTACACACAAGCACTCATGATGTCTCAACAACAGCTGAGCCTCAAAATGCTTCCCATAAAAGAAAAGTTTCCACAAATAAAATAGATTTTAAATGCAGACAAAGAGGAGGTTAATGACTTCACCTCAGGAGTGCCACATCTTCAGCAACACATGTCAAAGTTCACCTCAAAGGAATCCACAGTCTCCACGTCCACCTTCCTGTGAGCAGCAACAACAACAACAAGAAGAAGAAGAAGCCCCAGTTCCTCCTGATTAAACTGCAGCAGCGATCAGGACGGAGGAAAACTTCTCAGGCCTCAAACACTTTAATGTTTACGAGCTTAAAGTTTAAAGGCTTTTAACGTGAACAGCTGATAGCGGAGGAGGAGGAGGAGGAGGAGGAGGAGGAGAGCTCGGTCGGCTCACCTCACACGGTCCAGTCCAGTCCGTGACAACTCATAATGTGGCTCCGAAGCGGCGGCGGTGCTGGAGCTGATCCCCCGGTGATGACTCCTCCGCTTGACAAATATGTCTGAAACTGTACCCGCCGCGATTAACGCAAACTTGACGCCTCGGTAGGCTTTGACCTGCTCACAGGTTGCCTCCCCCTTTTTTTTTTTTTTCCTCTCTCCTTCCTCACATCTCAACCACACAAACACACAAACAGCCTCACATTACACTCCGACCGAGCAGCTTTTTCTTTTTTCTTCTTCTTCTTCTTCTTCTTTCCTGCTCCTCCACTCCGCAGGAACAACCACAGAAACCGGACGCGGCGCAGTCGACGTCAGCTCGGCATGTGTTGTGCGCGAGATCCCCCCCTCGGTCTCTCCCAACTGACAGCCACCGGGATCAATAGGACGACCGGCCCCGTCCTGCCCCGCTGGGGGTCCCGGTGGTACCGAACAAGTAGTAAAAAAAAAAAAAATAACACGAGTGGGAGCGGACGGGGAAACTTAGCAACGGCTCAACTTACCAGCTTCCTTTTTTACATCCTGCTCGACCCGGCCGCTTGTTGTCTCAACACCGCGGCGTTACAAACGACGACGGCGACCCGGAGAAACGAGTGAAAAATTGATAAGAGAGAATTGCTGGTTATAAATAGTCATGATACCCCTCCGGTGAACCGCTGAGTGGTCCGTACAAGCCCCAGGAAATGCGTCACGGCCGTGGATAAAGTGGGGACGTTAGAGCAACACCTACTTTAGCGAGCAGCGGCACGGCTGCACCCCCACCTGCCGGCCACGGGCGGCGGAGCAGCCTGCTCACGCGACGCCGAGGCTGCGGCCGGCAGCTGCCAAACAGCGTATTGATCGCCCAGCGCGGCGGATTTATTATAGGGGAAAGACACGGAAGAGATAGTCCGGAGAGCTGACCGCATGCCAATAAACGTCAGGCAGATGGAGAAAGTTGTTGTTGTGAGTACAGAGCCAGTAAATGAGCGGCTTTCTTAACCTTCACCTCTGGTCAGGCCAGAATGTACACACGGGCCGCTCAGTGTCCTCCATATAGTCCACCTACAGGACACGTTTGGCATCATTTGCACAAACCAGCCAACAGCCTGCTGATTCTCTGTCTTTCACACCCTTAGTATAGTGCTAATATAATATAATACCAGATGATCCCACCAGTTAACCTCTATATTGGTGAAGTTTGGGCTCCTCTTAGTAATTAAACTACACTAGATAGGACATCTCTGCATGTACCATTCATATTAACTGTGCAATAACTGCTTTTCTGTGTAATAACACACATATAACTCCAATATTATTTATTATACTGGATGCTTATATTTTATTTTCTAGTACAGTGTTCATTTTTAGATTGTATGCTTGCATTTTTTTGCAATTATCTTTATATTTTTCGGACATATCTTCATCCATCCATCATCTATACACCGCTTAATCCTCACTAGGGTCCTGGGGGGCTGGAGTCTATCCCAGCTGACTCAGGGTGAAGGCAGGTTCACCTGGACAGGTAACCAGTCTATCACAGGGCTACACTTAGAGACAGACAACCAATCACACTCACATTCACACCTGCGGACAATTTAGAATCACCAATTAACCTCAACATGTTTTTGGACCTTGTGGGAGGAAGCTGGAGAGAATAAACACTGGATGTGCGCGTCATAGTTGAAATAATCAGGGTTTACAGACACTGGAGGGCATATCCGCCTCCAGAATCAGGCTGCTCATCTCAATTTCGAGGCAGGGGTAAAAGGTCGGTTGCCTTCCCGCACAATTTACAACATCTTCCTCTTCTCAGATTCCTTGAGCGTAGTGCTGCCCAGCTGAGCAGAACATGCAAACTTCTAGATTCCACGCAGAAAAATCCCGGGCGTCCTAACCGGGATCTTCTAGCTGGAAGGCGACGGTGAGAACCACCGAGCCACCTTGCAGCCCACATATCTTTCTATTTATGTTTACCTTGTGTTTTTTCTTACATTTCCAAGACTTTGAAGGAAGCAACTGTAACATAAGCAACTTCTCATCAGGGATTAATATTTCTGACTCTGTTGTCCAAATAAAAACATCAACGAGTGCACGCAGGACACAATTAGACCGTTACACACTGATTGTTAACATAGAAAACAATCAAATCGAGCCCCTGCGACACTGAGATTTCCAGCATCACAGCTTCAAGAGTTAAACCCCACCATGGACGTCTCCTCTGTCAGCTGGTCCTGAAACTTACTGATCAGATAACACTGAACTCTAATCAACTTTAGACCAGAGCTGTTCTCTTCAACCAAATCATTGCATGAACAATAAATGCTTATCTGTGAGATTGGAGGAGGCAAAGTCAAATTCAAAACAACCCTCACTGCTATCTGGTACCAGATCATGAATGTAAATTGGCAGAATATCTATTTACTGTCAGAGATGCAAAGCAGAGAGAGATCCTGACCAAAACCAGACTCGGTGCAGACCACAGTCCAGCGGAAAGAACAAAACAAGAGTCCGTAGTCATTGCACAACAGATGAGGTGGAGACAGAGATGCATGACAATATATTTTAGGAATACTTTAAAAACTTAGAACTAGACAACAATGAAGCAACAGATTCTGTCCGTAGAGGGACATGAGGCAGGTTTGGGTCCACTTGTACCTTTAGAGTCACTGCAAATCAATACAAAGTTGTTATAAATAATCTCCTTTATCCTGTGATGGAGTGTTTTGTCTTGATGGGAGTGATGTTTTCCAGGATGACAACGCCTCCAGGTGTCACTGAATAGACTTATGAGGATGAAAATCATGTGAATCATCTGCTATGACCTTCACAGTCCCCAAATCTCAACCCAGTCAAACACTTGTGGGGGATTTTGGACCAATGTGTTCGTGCTCTTCACCGTCATCATGAAAACACAAAAATGGGGACATTTCTTTTGGAAGAATGGTGTTCACTCTCTCCAGCGGCGTTCCTGAGACTTGGAGAATCAATGCCAAGGTGCATTAAAGTTGTTATGGTGGCACTTAGTGGCCCGACACCTTACTGAGACACTTCATGTTGGTTTATCCTTTCATTGGTCACCTGTCTTAATCTTAGCAATACAATACACTGCCAAAAGTTATGAAGAAAAAATACATTTGCATTCCGTAAGCATAACAAGTCAAATTCTGTTTTTAAATAGTGTTTTTTTGGTACATAACTTCCTGTATGAGACAGCACCAGAAACCTGCTCCGTAACTACACCTGCCTGATTTATATTGTAGGTTAGATAGAACTCTTTAAATCAAAAACCAGTGGACAGGCAGTGAACTTGGAGCTCTTCGGATAGTTTCTCTCTTTGTCTGCCATCTACACCCTCCTCTGTGATTAAAATGACCTTAACCCTGTTCAGGACTTTCATGTTGCCATAAGTAGAACGATCCATTGGGTCCCATCCATCCATCCATCCATCCATACACCACTTATACTTAGGGCGAAGGCAGGGGACACCCTGGACAGGTCGCCAGTCCATCACAGGGTCCATTAGATCCCAAGAAAGAAAAAATACTTTATTTATCCCAGAAGGGAAATTCAATAATAATATGTGCAAAATATTTGTTAGTATTCATTATAGACTTTTACATTATGTTAAATACATTTTCTGATAAGTTGACATATTTTTGGTTCCAAATGCATGACAAATGTTCCTCTTTTTATATTTAAAAAGAATCTTCAAAAATAGAAAAACTATACCTGTCACTTAAACCAAATGTCTTGAGGTCCAAAAGACCCCAAAAGTCCTGAATGGTGTTAAAATGGCGACCAAAACTTGCTAGTGTCCTGTAATAAGACCCGATTCAAATTCATTAAATTGTGTTTGGTAACATTATAATGGATATAAACTTCAGAGACTTCCTTTTTTTTCTTTTTTTTTTTTGCTGAACTGTAGTTATAACTAATATACAGATTGTTGTTTTGCTTCTTATAGTCACGACTCATGACAGCTTTGAAGAAACAGCTGCAAACCAAGACGGACCAACATCTGTTAATTGACCAGATTAGTTCAGTAATGCCATGAAAAGTACCTGCAAGTATATATACTATAAAAGACAGTGTTCTGTTGTTGTCCGGAGGTAGTTGGTACACACAAAGGAGCCAAATTATTAAATGTAGAGGACAGGTATTGTAGTTTAAAATGATTATTACATCAAATCTGCAGCATTTCTGAAGTCTAGAATTAACTCATTAAATCCTACTGGAGTGAAGAAGATTCTTGTAGAGGTCACAGGTTACTAAGCCAACATAAGTTATAAATAAACCAGAGTTCAATGGTCTATTAAATGTTCTTAGTTGTGTTTTTACATGTTACAGACTTCAGTGTTTCTGCACAGGGTGTATTAATGTAATAAAATGTCTGCGGTTTGTTTTCTTGGTCGTACACTCTGTAAATTCAGACTTTTCCTCCGTCAAACTATCAAACATGAATCACTGCCTCGCTGCTTCCTGACGATTGTTCTAGCAAAAGAATATTGCACATAGTAAAGCGACATACACTGATTTACATTCTGCCAGGTTGTTAATTCACATAAAAGCGAAACACGCACGACAAAGCACAATCAAATGCGATGTAAATTAAAAAGGCCGACACGCAGAAGAGCGGTACAGTTCAAAATATTTATTTGAGGTACAAATATGATACCAAGGGAGGTCGAAGGGACAATTAAATGTTGTTCCACCATTTTAAATGAGTTGCCATAACAAGAGGCACAGAGCCAGCGAGCATAAAGCGAGGCTCTCTGCGCTCAGGGCTGCTGGAGCCGAGTTCCTCCCTGTGGAATCAGAGGAACACAGCGTGAGCACATCACAAATTATGCCGCATAGAAAGCAGGATCATGAAAAGTAACCAACAGGCTCGAGGTTATCCAGAAGGAAGTTTAGACTGAAGACACACCTCTCAGCTCCAGCAGGACGTCTCCTTCATAGCGAGCCAGTCCAACAGCGTGTCTCTGTTCGGTGTCCAGCTCTGCCCACTGCTCGTCGGTGACGGCCCACGCCTGCTCTGAGCTCAGCCACGACAACTGAACTGCACTAAACACCACCTGTCAGGCACACACCCAACACAAAAACTGTCTGTTTTATTGCCAGGAATGCAGGCGTAATATGGCAACTGTGTTTCCCTTGGCTTTACATTCCCCCCCCCATCATTTCCAAAGTATGCAGTAATTAAAAACTTAGAGGAAAAAAAAAAAATCCAAACATAATTTTCTCACATTTTGTATCGTATTGCGTGAAAAAGCTCTGCTCTGTGCACTTTTTATAATTAAATATCATAAAGAAGGCCACTGCAAAATAATATGCACCATTTAGGATTTAATTTATCTCATTAACTTTGGTTAAATTACAAGTTTCATTTTTAAAGTGGCTTACATGGCTTTTAGGAAAGTTGTACAAATCTCTTTTTATGATTGAATGATGATGTTGTTGTCGCCTTTTTTTCAGATTAGACATTTTCAGTTGCAAAAACAGAAGTGTCACATTAGCGAACACCAGATAGCTTTGCTTTATTTACACGTCAGGTCGTGACAGTGAGTCAGCGAGTGAACAACACCAGAAACTAAAGCAGCTCCATGAAATGTGGCTAAATTTGATCATTTATACTTGTGCTTTTCTAAATGGGATATATGAGAACATCTTCTGGGCTGTTGATACCTTTATGTTACAGCTGGAGAGACTGTAGTTGCTGAATATAGGATCTCAAAACGAAGCAATCTGAGCCGAAATGTGCAATTTCTGCAACAAACTGTATTCATTTCCCCTGAAGCTAAACAAGGCAGCGCTGAAACTGCAGACAAGTGTGAATAAAGAAGCTTAAAGTGACGAGTGAAACTCACTGCCATCTTTTTGGGTTGCATCAATGCAACAGCTTCGGGGGTGATTCCCTCCACTTGTTCTTGTAGCAGAGCTGACAGAACCAAGTCGGGCAGACCCGCTGGACAGAGAAAGACAAAATGCTGTAGTCAGATAATTAATGTTTCCTATTTCAAATCACAGGAAGAGTTTAGGAGAAAAAAAAAACAACTTTTCCTGTCTTACTTTCAAGCCTATACCCTGAGGGATGCTTTTAATTGTACCTATCCATCCAAGGAGTGTCAATTCGTTCTCCCACCATCTTTACTCTTTGAAAAAACAATTTAAAAAGTTGATCACAAAAAAAGTTTACACCCGCAGGGATATATTGTGCTGTACTGTACCTGCCAATGTCCCAATTTCAGTGAAAACTTCCGGTCCCCAAGCACTAACTGGACCAAAGGCCTCCGGTCTGGACAAACAGCTTGTCAACGCCTCCATCTGCTGTTCTGTGCATGGCAGGGACGTGTCCCGCAGGAACAGGACAGCCATACTGCAGTTGGAGGAAAACGATTTAGGACTTTATCCTCCTCAGAGGATATGCAAAATGTTTTCAGGAGGCTTTTTTTTTTTTTCTCGCTAAGAAATGTGCTTCAGCCTACTGTTGGTTGGCATCTGTTGGCAGCTTTACCTGACATCAATTAATTCCTTTCTGAACGCCAAAAGTAAGTCAGTCTGTAACGCTGCAGCAGGGAGCTTCATCGCTATTCCAACTTTTATGTGTATGTCCAACTTTGTTTACATTCGTCTCAGTTAATGTCTTGTGATTGTACTTCCCATATGCCTGTTTGGGTGATTGCTTCCTGGGATGTTTTGGGTAATTTGGCAATTTGCTTGCAATGCAGGCAGGAAATATTTTGAGCTCTAGGAGTTTCCTCTTTCTCTTGCTTTGAGAAATTAAATATCATGGCCAGAGCTAAGTGTCAGAGCAATCATTAAAGCAACAATTTGACCCACCTGAGGTTGTAAGGGCTCAATCTTTTGATTTCAGAGGGATGCAGACCACAGATCAGATGGCCAAAAGTCGCCAAATCAACAGCTGTTAACTGCTCCACTTTCAATTTGCGTTTGCGCATCACGCTTAAAATCACGGCTCGCGTCTGGAAAGTCAAACGGGAACATTTACCTCACATTTATAGACACGTTAAAGTACTCAAGGTGTGTCATTTCTTTGAGGCTGAAGTTAAAAATGAAGTTGACCTTCTTAGGGCTCCAGTCCGTCAGCGTGCCCAGATGAGCCAACACACCAGGATCGGTGAGGTTGGCCTCCTGCAGCTCCCTCTCTCCCATCTCGGTCACCACCGAGCCCAACGCCAGCAGCTGATCGGCTCTCAGCTCCCTCACCGGACCGAAGGACTGGATTGAATGAAGAACCGCAAACACAGATTATGCAGATATTAACTTTTCCACCCTGGAGATGCTTGCGCTGGGATCGGGCCACGTCTGCTATAAAAACACAACTGGCATCATTGTTCAGAGGTTGCCAAGTGCGGCGCATTCACTTAAGAGGCCACCTGGTAGTAATGTGACTGAAATGGATGCAGCTTTTTTCTTTGTTCTTCCCTTCTGTTGAATCAGATTTTGCAGTTGAGGGTTTTTTAGAACGGGTTCATTAATAGTGTCACTGACTCATTTTCACACGGCCGTTTACTCTCCAATTTACAGTCGTGATTTACCAGAAGTTTAAAAAAAAAATTTTGCTGAAGTTTTCTAAATCTCATGTCTGTGAAGATTCTCAGTCATCCAGGTCGTGGTTATTCTGGTAGATGTTCTACCTCTCATCCAAGAGGCTTCATCACTTCTGACTGACTAGTTCCAGATACTGATATCCTAAAGGAGCCATTAACACCTGAGTTTCACTTACAATAGGGCGGTTGTTACTCCTCCCCCATGTTTCTACATCTCATTGTGGCCCGGTGATTAGAATAACGAGACTTATTGTGTTTCAAAATTCTCCCAAGTGTGTCTTCTCCAGAGAGCCCAAGGCTGTTCATTTTGGCCTCACGGTGTTGCAGCTGTTACTGACTCAAATTGAGGATGTTTTCTCAGGTGGACGCCTCATAAAAAAAAAAAAAAGCTGCCTCAGGGGCTTAAAGAGTTAAAACAGCCAAGACATGACTGCGAGTTTATTGTTCCTTCCTTATCTTTAAACTTAAGCCCCGCAGCTGATTTTAAAAAAGATGAATTGTCGGACACCACTTGTCAACTTTCGATAAGAGATTGTGTACTGAGAGCTGTGTTTTGATGTTTACATACACCTGATGGGGACAAGATCTTGGCGAGGAGAGGCGAGAGAGAACAGCTGCACTACAAGGAGCACGAGGGGTGAGACATATTGTTCCTGACTGACCCAAATGGTGTCTGCATAATCCATCCGAGGGAACATGTTGTAGCTGTACTAGTGCGGGGAAGAACAATGTGTGCAGATGCCTTGAGGGTGAAAATAAAAAAATCATGAGCCCAAGCATTGTAGATGTGTGATCTTTTTGTAGGAGGAGTTTTTTTTTTTTAACTGACCTGCTTGAGTTTCACCCACAGTGACCGGCGCTGTTCAGAGCTCAGTGAAGAATCCCAACCAAAAACTTCCACGCACTTTTTCAGCTCCTCCTGTGACATACGGTTGAGCTGAGTGGGTGTCCAAGCTGAAGGAAACGTCCCTCTAATGTCTGCACAGCTTGGAACTGGCACTGCTCAAAAAAAGATGAGTGAGTTCTGTGAAATGATGCCAACAGAAATTTTCACAAAGAATTTTTGCTGGTCATATGGGGCATTACAGCGCCTATAAAAAAGAAGTGTTCAGCCCCGTTAGAAGTTTTCTCCTTTTATTGCGTTTCACCGTTGACTCATGGTCAATTTAATTTGGCATTCTGGCAAGAATTTGCAAAAAAAAAAATCCTCTTTCATGATAAAGTGAAAACAGATTTTTTAGCAAAGTAATGCCAATTAATTAAAAATATAAAATGTACAAAAAGGTGATTGCAGAAGTTTTCACCCCATTTAAACCTTTGCTAATTCAACACAAGTGCAGGCAGTTGGTGTTAGAAGTCAAACAGTTGGTGAAATGGAGCTTATTTGATTAAAATCTCAAAGGATTTTAGTATAAAGACACCTGTATCTGGAAGATCTAGTAACCAGAGAATCAGTGCAGTGGGCTATAAATACATCATAAAGACAAAAGAACACCAAGTAACTCTGCAAAAAAAGAAGAAAAAGGAAAAGCATATTAAAAAGCCATCAGGGGATGGACACAAGACATTTTCCAAGTCAATGAATGTCATCTGAAGTCCAGTGGAAATCCATCATTAGGAAATGGAAGTAATAGGGTTCGTGCTTAAATCTGCCTAGAGCAGGTGTAATTGAAAACTGAATGACTTTGCAAGAAAGAGACCAGTACTGGAGGCCACCAAGACTCCTAGGACTCCTACAAAGGAGTTACAAGCTGAGATGGGAGAGACTGCGCATACAATAACTGTTACCCAAGTTCAGTTCAAGCTTTACGGGAATGTGGCAAAGAGAAAGCCACCGTTAGGGGGAAAAAAAAAATGACTACAGTTCACCAGAAGGCATGTGGGAGACTCTGACGTCAATTGCAAGACGGTTATTTGGTCTGACGAGACCAAAATTGAGCGTTGCGCCCACCAGACTATGCTTGCCAGACACCAAACACTGCACATCATCAAAACGACACCATCCCCACTGTGAAGCATGGTGGTGGCAGCATCATGATATGAGGATGCTTCTCAACAGCGGCCCTGGAAACATAGACGGCAATATTAATGCAGCAAAGTGTAGAGAAATCCTGGAGAGCAATCTAATGCAGTCTGAAAGAGAACTTGGGAGAAGAGTTTTTTTTTTTTTTTTTTCCAACAAGACAATTACCCAAAGTGGTTTTAATGCTCTGGAGTGACTGAGTCAGAGCCCAGACCTCAGTCCAACTGAGAATCTGTGGCTGGACTTGAAAAGGGCTGTTCAATCACAATGGCTTTGCAACCTGACAGTTTTGTAAAGAAGAGGGAGGTAAAATTGCAGCGGCCAGATGTGCAAGTCTGATTGAGACCTATGTATGAAGGCTTGATGCTGTAAGTGTGCCCAAAAAAAGCAACGACTACATACTGACAGTAAGGGGCGAATACTTATGCAGTTACATTTTTTATTTTTATTTAGATGGCATTGCTTTGTAAAAATCTGTTTTAACATGAAAGAGTCTTTTTTTTTTTCTATTTTTGTCAACAACAAAAAAAGCCAAATTATATAAACCATGATTCAATGCAGAAAACCAATAAAAAGGGAAAAAATTTCAAGGAATCCTTTTTATAGGCGCTCTATTCACTGGGTAGTGTTGCACCGTGACTGTGAACAAACAGCTATTTTTCATGTCAAATGCATCAGATAGGACACACTTACACACTACAGTCATAGGAAACATTAACTGCACCTTTTGCCCTCCTGCTTCGTGCCTTGACAATCCCTCGAATCAGACTCTGGGTCTGCTGTCTGAGGCGATGCCGGTCCACACACCGAGTAACGCAGACGCCACCGACCACACTGTCCTCCCAGCGCCTCTGAGCCACCAGGACCTGCTCCACTATGTCTTTATTCAACACTGTCTGTGCAGTTAAAACACATATATTCACACATTCATGCTGGTCAGGATGTGTCTCAGAAAAGCAGTGACAGTAAAAATTAAATTAATGACAGGCATGGGCCAATGCTTTTGGATGCTTACCAACGGGATGGAGTTAATCTGCTTTGTTGAAAGAGCAAACACCAGCCTGCCCAAATGTTCAACGTCCCCAGTTTGCCATTTGGACGGCTCTCTGGCAAACAAATAAAAAAAAAAAAGCATAAATATCTTTATATTACTGCTGCTCTATGTGATCTATATATTACTGTAGCTACTCTTATTCATGCAAACAGATGTAGAAATCATTTTGTTGTGAAGAACTGTGCATTTCATAGGTCATCTCACTTGTGTGTGAATCTTAAGCTTTGCTGTAGTGCAGGATGCTAATGTCCATCTGTCTGTCACTCTGTCCACTAAGTCTGGTCAGGATGGAAACTTCTTATCTGTTATTCAAATTGCTATGATGTTATGCGCAGACATTCTTGATCCTCAGAGGATAATTCTCACTTACTTGGATGATCAAGTGACATTTGCACCAAAAGTTGCCTTAAAAACT
>NW_007578657.1:132564-148053 GCF_000690725.1 Stegastes partitus | reverse complement strand
GTCAGGATGTCGTGGATATCTATAAATCCTGTGCAGACAACATGCTGTAACTTGTGGATTTCTTCCTCGCATCGTCCATGCTTGGTTTGTGTACGTCACCAATTTTGCTCTAAACTAAGGGCAATTCCCTCGGGAGTGTCTGCAGCTATGCAGACTGACAGGAAGGATGCATGAATGCATAAAAAAAAAAAGTCTTCACCCACTTCTCAACTTGACAGTGGGCTAGTATGTACTTAGCAGAAACGTGTACAGAAACTGGGATTGGGCCATCGACTCAGAGCAGTCGCTGGAACGTTTCTCAGAATGTTAACGCTCTGATCAGCTATCAGCCACTGAGTCAACATTTGTGATGAGAAAACGAGCCATTACAGATTGAATCACCGCAGGCTAAAAAGCAGCTAATCCCTTTTATGCCATCAATATTTTTGTCAGCGCTTGTTTTGCTGTTGTTGTTGTGTGAATGTACTTTATATTTTCACATTTACCAGACGTTCTGAACCTAATCTCTTGACGTATTTTGTGTATTCAGGCTATCATGATGTGCAGAGTTCTGTTTTAGTGTTTCTGACCTAAACGAGACAAATGCATAGATGTCATATATTTGTTATAAACAGTATGTGTTTTTTCCACAATCTATCACTTTTTCAACGCTTCTGCTGCTTGAATGCATGTAGCCAGTTAAATAAATCTCCTCTTGACGTATTATTGACCCAACTGTCAAAACCAGCATCTCCCGCAGACATGTTGTTTTACCCGAGCAGGTCTCTCTGAGTGAGCAGAGCGCTAATATCTCTCAGAGCCTCTTTAGGGAGGCAGAAACTTCTTATCTCCTCCAGCCGCAGAGTCAGTGCTCTTCTGTCCACTAGAGCCAAACTGTCCCGGTCCAAGAAAGGCAGCAGAGGCCCCAGGACGTCCAGAGCGGTGCCATCAATCATCCCCTCAGCCGAAGAAGAGCCCTGTGGAGCACCGCGTAGAGAGAATGGGTCTGGATTACCGGGATTTCACACTGATATGACTTCACTTGTTTGAAAAGCTGCTGAAAAGATGAGGCGGGGGGTTGTGTTCTGAGTCTCTTCCTCCATCTGTTTCTCCCCACGTATCTGCTTGCCTGAACCAACAAATGTATTTTTTTTTCTTTTCCGCCCCATTAATGTGTTAACAAATCAAACACATGACTCACCATCACCGACGCGAGCCATGATTTAAGTTAACCAGAAATAGAATCTCCCAGTTCCAGTTCGCTCTGAATTCTCACGGTGGCGCTTTATCATTTTAACAACCCCAAGGTTAATGTCGGATTTTCTATTTCAGCTTAATAATGTTTATGAATTACGGCAGCAGCTGGTTCCTATCGCACATTTCCACCTAAGACATATTGCAGCGTGTCCAATCCCGCTCATCTTGTGGAGTAAATGCAGTGTTTGTACAGCTGATGATGGTGTTTTACCAGCTCGGTTACGGCCTTCTCGGCTAAATTCGTCTGTTTGTAATGCGGCAGTTTGAGGAAATCAGCAAAGTGGGTCTGAATGTGGTCCAGAATGGCTCTGAAGGATGCGTTGGAGAGGTTCTCTAACATTGTCACCCTGGAACAGAGCAGAGGAGAGGCGTGAATGTGGTCGCTTTAGCATAAGCTGTGAAACATTTAAGTACAGTTAAACATTTTTTTGATAAGTAGATATTTACGGTAACGCTGCAGCAAATCCAGAACCGAAGGCGTTGAGGTCGAGGTCAGGTTGTTTCCTCAGATCCTCCACAATACATTTTCGCTGGTGAAACAGCCAAAACACGTCTGAACTTGTTAGTATTAACAATATATGTCCAATTTTTTTACTGAGACGCTAATTTTCTCCGTGTCAGAGGCTGAGGTGACAAAGAACCTGAGGGTAGTTTGTTCCTCACCAGAGCAGGTCTTGTGCCTCCAGGCAGCGCGCTAACAAACTGAAGCAGTTCGGTAAAATCTGTATCATTGATCCAGAGCCTCAAAAAGTCACAACTCATCCCGCCGGCAATCTGACCGAAAGACCTACAAGTCAAAGAGAGGTCGTTATTCACAATATGTATTGATTAAGTGTTTGACCTTGTGACTGCAGCTGTACCGGTTGGTGTTGAGTTTTTACTTCAGTTTACTAATTAGAAATATAAATTTTTTTGGCCAAACTTACCGCACTGACTTGCTGGTAATGTTTTGAAATTCTTGGATCTTACTGAACAGCAGCTGAGCCTACAGAGAGAAGAAGGAGTCAGTGGTTTTGAGTGTGGCTTACCGCAAAATGAAGAACATCCATCCATCATCTATACACCACTTAATCCTCACTCTGGAGCAGGAGTCTATCCCAGCTGACTCAGGGTGAAGGCAGTGGACACCTGGACAGGTAACCAGTCTATCACAGGGCTACACTTAGAGACAGACAACCAAGCACACTCACATTCACACCTACGGACAATTTAGAATCACCAATGAACCTCAACATGTTTTTGGACTGTGTGGGAGGAAGCCGGAGAACCCGAAGAGAACCCACACTGCACAGGGAGAACATGGAGACTCCACACAGAAAGATCCCAGGTGTCCTCATCGGGACGCAAACCAGCGACCTGCGAGGCAACGATGCTAACCACCGCTCCACCTTGCAGCCCATGAAGAACATTCTAATCACAAAAGTTGAACCAGTTTGTAGTTATTTTAAGGGGCTGATCATGCCAGTGTTTTCATGTTCCCCTTTGGTTCTCTGTGTTAAATTTAAAAAACTAATAGAGCTTCGCGTTAGCTCAGACAGGCACGGCGTCAGGGTGTCACATGACCCCTCCTGTCCAATCGTCATCGCTAAAGTCCAGCCCACCCACTTAGCTGTTTTATAACTGAGGCAGCGTTCATTCATTCTGCTCGCTTCACCACATCGCTGCTTCTCCAGCCTCTGCAGATCATCAAATCTCCTCCTCCTCCCCAACCACCACCTTTTAAAAACAATTCAATCTCATATAACCCCAGTGTTTCCCATATCGTGGGGACTGTAGGTAGCAGATGGTTCATTATTGTACCTTGAACTATGTAATCTAGATTCTGTAAGTGAAGACTATTAGTTGGTCTCCTGTTCTCGTGTTCATACTGTATTCAAAAAATTGTAAATTGTAAATTCATGGCTCTGTGGGAGTTTGTGATCTCAGGGATTATCTGCTTGCTCAGACTGTTCCAGAGCATCACGAGCAGAGTCACCGCCAAACTAAACGTATGTGATCTCAAATAAATGGTTAAAATCTGACAAAGTGTCCTGTCTGAATTGCTCTTAATGACATCAAAAACAGTGATATAGTCCGACTTTCCACATGTGTAAGCCGGCCGTTTGCTGCACATTTCACAAGGTTTTCTGCTCCCATGTTGCTATCTACATGTTTCCATTTTCAGAATCCACTTCACTCAACAACAACAACAGCCTTGGTGCAGCAGCAGCAGCACACAACACTGGAAAATTGAAGTTGTGCAGAGGATTTGGATCGTGCAGGGAGGCAGCTCTGCTATTTTTTTTTTTCTTCCTTTCAGCGAATTAGATATTTTAATGACAGTGCTCAAGTCCTTGGAGGCAACTGTTCCACCAAAACAATTCCCATGTCATTATTTTGCAGGAACACTGTGGCCACATCCTTTGTCGAGCTGTGTGGTTTACAGAAATACTAATAAGCCAGAGCAGTTTTTTCCCTCTATAGCAGAATGACAGTGAGACGCAGTCAGACCAGTATGTGGTACAGAGTGGGCTGGTTACGTGGCGTGCTGTAAACAAGAGCAAATTGGCATTGTGTTGATAGATGAGATAATTACATTTACAGTGTTATTGTCGTGTGACTATTACCTATATTTCAGACTGTGTTCGACTCTCCAGTGAGGAGATACTTTCACTATCTAACTAACTATAGTTTTATTTTCTCCTCTTTTTTTGTCCTTCTATTAATTACAGAATGTAAATGACTTCACATTATTACACACAGTCTGTCTCTGTGAGCTGGTTTTCATTCCGGCCCGTAATGCTTTTTTATAGTATTTCCATTTGTTATCAGACTATCGGTACACTTTGTGCTGCAGACGGCGGGATCTACAACACTTCACATAAACATGACAGATGGTTCTGTGGATGTTCTGGTTCATCTGTCTCATTACTTTGTAAGAAAAAACGCGCTCACTCTTAGAATCCTAATCCCAAAAATGCAAAATAAGACTAATCTGCTGCTCTGCTTTGTGAAGGCAGAAATGCCACCTTTCAGGCCTGTGGAGCCTTTAAAGCTCAAAAGATTTTTTTGATTAAATGCCATGTTTTGGATATCAAGTGGAACACTTAAGTCGGGCAGGAATTTTTTTTATTTTTTCTAACTACTTGTGAGACTTTTTTGATATTTTGATGTTTCTCACATTTGGCTTCTTGGATATTCACAGATTGGAGTCGTGCACACAGAGCGATGCAGAATTTAACGGGCAAATTAATATGAAGCTGCTGCTTTAAGCAACTTTTCACTATTAATCACTTTGATAATTGTCTCGTTTCTACTGAAAGCTAAAACACACGGCTCTGTTTTTGAATATTTCTGGTCTTATAGTCGATGTCACAGGAAAGCGTAGATTCAGCGCAGCTCTGAAGTGAAAAGGGCGATCTTTATTGATTTGACTCAGGTCTCGTTAGGCTGAGAACAGGTGGTGAAAGCAGCCTAATACACTCTTGGCTGTGACAAAATCCCTTTAAGGTAGCCATTATTAATTTATGCTACACTCCTCCACACCATTGTACTACATCCAAACTAATTAGCTTGATGGCAGCTGATGTGAATGGAGTATTAATATCCTGAAAAGCTCATCTGAAGCATATCCAATGAGTTGCAGATTAATGGGAGCGAAAACCGAAGCTGGTAACATTTTCTTCTTTAGCAAAAGAACTGGCAGTCCATTGTTGTCATATCATTACAATTATAGGCAACACACACGACGGCAGGATAAAGCAGAACGCGTACCTGCTGTGGTGACCAGCTTATGCCTCCGTACATGCTGATGCTTCTCAAAACGGTTTCGCCATCCACGGCCTGTATCAGCTTCCTCAGAGGGACAAATGGTAACAGACAGTTTACCTGCTGAGTGATGTTCCTCATTTCTCTCTGTAGAGCCTGTTGACACACAACCAGACAATAAAAACACTGTAAATTTAAACCTAGAATCCTTTAAAGGCCTATTAAGACACACAAAGCAGGCTTCACACGTGTGGATCAAATGAGCACCTTGTGGGGATTCTACATCCCCAGATTAGTTTAATGTTACGTTTTTCTGTTTCTTCTTAATGAGACAATTCCCAGTGTGTTTAGACACAATCTGAAAGATGCTAAATCTCATCAACTGTTAAATCCTGTTCCACCTCCGATGCGTCTTCGAGCGCAGCAAATTATGAGAAATAAGATGAGAGAAACAAAGCGGCGTCACCTCCTGCACTGCGTTGTACAGCATGGCTCTGTGGCCGGGCTTAAGCTCAGTTAGCAGCGTTTTCCAGCACTGACAGTGGGCAGCTCCACTGATCTCAGGCCACTGGAGGTCTCTGAGCACAGCAGGGGAGAGACCAGAGTGTAACGGCTTCAGTCGGCACAGCTTTTCCAAGGTGAGCTGGCAGAGGAGAGAGACGGAGCGGTGAGAGGGCGGCTGGCTGAAATTCAGCACAAACATTTTTCATTCGTCTACTTACGTTGGTGTCCTTTGAAATCTTGGATAACATTTGAAATGCCTGAGGAGGGTATTGAAAGAATGTTTGCATACAAAACACAGAGAAGTTCACTTATTAAGACAGTTAACATGGGTCACATATTTCATCAATGTTTATCTTCCTTTTTTTTTCTTTAGAAAGTTAACTGTAGACAGAACATGTCAAGGTTAGCTTTTCTTTTTTTGTGAAAAGCGTGAATGCATCACAGTTTCATGCAGCATTTACGAGAAACAGCCAATGACTGAAGGAAAAAGCATGTTTTTTTTCCACAGAAAACGGAAGAAGAAAGAAAGAAAGATAAGAAGCCGAATAGGAAAAGAAAAACTCCTTCCCTGCTGACCTGTGCTGGGGAATATCTGCGTAATCCTGGTTGTGACAGGACTTCCAGGAGTTGTTGTGAAGGCAGAGACATGAGAAAGGAAGCTCCTAACTGCGGCAGCAACCCGCTGAGAGCAGACAGCTCTGGAGAAGCCATGCTGCTGGCATTCAAGGTCTGAACCGTCGGAATCAACCAGTCGGACAACTGTCCACGGAGCACGGATAAACAGAGTTAGTTGGACGCTTTGTGAAGGAAACTGTATGCCGTGTGCTTCAAAGCGGTTTCTGTGAGCCCCTCACCCGGCCACGAGCGCTGATGAAGCCCTTGGACATGCACTGAGACAGCTGCAGCCACAGATCAGAGGACACAGCTGAGTCCTGGAGATACGAACCCAAGTCTGCCGGATCCAGGTAGCACGCAAGGACTCCTAATCTGCAAAAGACATCATTCTTCACCTCTCTGATGAAAAATTAGCTTCTTTTTTTTTTTCTTTTTGCACGACATTTTAATTAAAAGTGCAGCAAATGTGCTAACAATTAAGATTATAACAGGAACAACAACACCAAAGCAGAGATAACATCTGCAGCACAAGGAGAGATTAGGTGTGATTTCCCTATCTGGTGAAACAACATCAATCAAGACCTAAACAAACTCTGACTCATTAATACGAACCAATCACAAGCTCGAATCTCAAGAAGAAAAACAAAAAACCCTGAAGGATTTGCTGTGGGCTCATTCTGACCCTCCACTTCATGAATATGTGCTGTTAAGTTCTGCAGCTTGACTTCATTTACTAAATAAGACTTAACTAGAGTGTAAAAAAAATCTCTCTCTGGAAATTAATTCAGCATTCAAGAAGGCTGTAATCCACTTTGGTAAGTAACAGAAACGTTATAAAGTGACCGCAGATGATGTGAACATTTACTTCTCTGCAATTATAAAGACGGATAACCGAGTCCCACCTCATTACATTATCACTGGTTAGATTCTTCTTTTTGCCGAAGAGGGTCCGAAGCACATGGCGCCCCCTTACACCATCCAGACTGCTGTTGCCTAGCAACTCCACCAGAGGAGTAAGCTAAAGGAGACAATAAATTAAACGGTGCAACAAGCTAAAACAAAAATCACTATGCACTGTATAAAGAGTGACAATTTGCAAGACGAACAAGAGGAAGTGTCGTGGGGAGGTTAGCGTTTGATTAAGGCTGCTGGAGGACTCTTTAATCCAAAATCTCTCATGTGGGTTTAACCGAGTTAAGATGTGATGGATGTGAAGGTCACTGCATATGATCCTCGTGCCATTTGTGGAACATTCTCTCTCCTCATTCATCTTTTCAGGGATTCTTTTAACTCATCCTGGCGACCGGGGTGTCTGCAGACCCCAAAGCTGATTTTTTTTTTGTCATATCTTACGAGTCTTTCGCTGTATCCTTTCATTTTTTCATGACTTTGTTCATCTTTTTTTCCCCCCCTATGACTTCATATCATTATTCATCATCAGGATCCTTGTGGACCCCAGTCAGAAGCATCCAATTCCACCTTTGCAGTTTTAATAGCCAGAGCTAATAATAGAGCTATAGAGCTATTTATTGAGTCCATGTCTCCACGGGTCCTAATTTAAAATATCACACACTTCAGGGGCAATAGAGACACTCTGTCAGTCATTTTGAAGGAGACAGACACAGATTTCCTCCTTTTCTCAACTGATGACCCTAAATACTGATCCACAATCCTAAAGCTAGTGAATACTAGTAATACCATGATAAAGTGGTTCATGGTGATAACATTAAATGTCTATGTTCCATCGTACAAGACCAGACTAAAAAGTGCATCGCGCTCATGAGTGACATGCAATCAAATCACGATGAGGACCTCCAAGATGTGTTTGGCTGTGATAAGTTTAGAAAATACAGTGCTGCCAGTTTATTATCGCGCCCTTGGTCCAGGATGGAATTATGACTGTATCCGGGATAAATGGGCTTCGAGATGGCGGCGAGTTTGAGTGTGAAAACTAGCCGATGTACTGGACTAGCACGATCTAGGTGGCCTTTATCGGACGTATTTAGCATGTATTTGGGGAATAAAGCATTTAAGGAAAGAAAACAAGACTTGTTTTAAACGTTTATTCAGTGTTAACTAGAAAAAAGTATAAAAGGTCAAATGTTAAACCTGCCTACTTTCTACTTAAGATCAATAAACATATTTACAAGGAAGTAAAGGCATCTTTCCTCTAACGAATGAGATCACACCTGTGGGTCTCTCATGGAATATTTTAGCATTTATAGCTCGAGGTGATCTCATGTGAGCAGGTCATTGACAAACAAACCAACACATTGCCTTCCGCGGCTGACCGGGGTGATAATCTGCCACACATGACCGACGCTCGGCCCGTGAGTCGTAATGATCCACCGACCACGACTTTAAACGGGCAAAAGTTACTCCTGGAATCAATTTCGGGGAATTTCGTTATGACAAAAACTGAGATTATGACATTTTTCTATGACAATAAACGGGCTGTTTTGCTGTAGGTTATACAGGAAATGATTCTGGACTTTGGTATTTTATGATTATAAACGAGATATTCTATAAGCGGTATGTCATTAAGTAGGGAGCACTGTATCGCCATAATACAGTTTTGGACACATGAGTGTTGTGCTTTTTTGGGCAACAACTAAAAGCTGATCAGATTTCGTGTTGCAGGAGTTTTGATACTTCAGATTAAAGCTCTAATTTGTATATATCACAAATTAACTATAACTTCCCCAAAATCATTCAAATATTATTTTCAGATGACATTATTTACATAAGTAATAATGTTTTAAAAAGAAATACGTCCATATTTTCTTATGCTGGTTGCTTCTTATAATAGTTTGAACTTGGACTCCTCGAGAACCCCGGTTGGTATTTCTTCTTTGGCAGAATATATTTGCAGGCTGAAGGACAAATTAATTTCTCTACTCATCACTCAACCACATCTGCGATCTGTGAAATGACGCAGCAGTCAAGTAAAGAGGTTCTTCTTTCTAACCTGTTGCGATGTCAGCTGCTGAAAGTGACTGACTGGGAGGTAAGGCAGAAGTGGGAGGATGGAGCTGAGGAAGTACGGTGGCCACGTAGGGACATCCCCCACCACGCTCGACTGCAGGAGTCTTTTTACAAACGCTTTTTTCTGCGGCGACTTCATCCCTGAGCTGTGGTCACGAATGGCCGTCAACCTAAAGGGCAACACGGAAGCTGTTGGTGTCGGAGGAGTGGCGCGTTTTACAAGAAATAAGATCGTCTGGTACTCACACGCTGTCGTTGACGATCAGTGAGGCCGGAAAGCTCATGATGTCGGAGACGGACATGAAGGGGATGAACTGAGAGAGGTCCACGAACAGCTCTGGGGTCACTCGGGGGAACTTATGGATGAAAGCCGCGGTCATTGTTTCCATGGCCTGCAACTCCTTTTGAGAGGCCTGACAGAGAAAACAAAACAAGAGGACGGGGAACCCATCGGTGCATTCAGCTTGGCCCTCTTTAACTATGCATGGGCCAGGACATGCATTCAAATAAAGTAGATTCAACGCAATACAAAGCAATAACCCCTAATAAGAGATGTTTACACAATAGAAACATGTTTATATTTTACTATTTTACATTGTGATGGAGACAGAACATTTTGTAATGATAAAAAATAACTAGGAATCATTCACCATTATGTACCCGATCAATTAGCGGCATTAAAAAGAGAAAACATCACCAGCTGATAGTGCACTGACTGCTGTCTAAAAAGTTGGATAACAAACCTGGCTGGTTTCTACTTGAAGCTGGTCCCAACTCTGATGCATATGGGAGAGAAATCTCTTGACTGCATCTTTTTCAGCAGACATCACCAAAGTACGAATGCTGTCTCTGGGCATCTGGAGGTATTCCTGGAGAGATAAAGTGATTCACCTAAATCTAGTGTCGAGGAAGCTGATGTGTTGTGAAATGTAAAACATTTATTTAGCTGCACAGGCCAGTACCTGCAGCAGAACCCTGAGTGCAGATGAGTTGTCATCCTGCTGGATGAGGTCCCACAGGACAGGCTGATGCAACAGCAGAAACAGGTTATTCATTCACTGTGGGAGTGTGTGTGTGTGAGAGACAGTGTTTGTGTGTCAGTCAGCTACCACATCTTACACTGAAGCAGCTCAGCAGGTCTTCTTTCAGGCTGGTGTTCTGCTCTCTGCGCAGGAAGACTCCCACTGTGTGAAGGACGCTCATGGACGCTTCTGGCTGCAGCGTGGACCAGGACGTGTTATCGAGGAGGCTGGAGAGGAGGATGGCCTGACCCAGACCTTGTCTCGCCTCTCTTTCCCCTTCATCCAGCCCTGAAGAGAGGCCAACCATGAAGTCCAAGACTCGCAGCACATATCCCAGAGCCACTAAAAAACCCTCGCGCTCTCCTCCCTCGACCTCACACACGCTCAGCTTGTGCACGACGTCTGCCAGCTGCGTGGCCGGGTCCACGCACAGCTGCGATGTGTCAAACTCATACGGCGCTGGGAGCATGTCGAAAAACCTCTGCAGGAAGCACTTCCTGGCCTCCTGCTCTGCCTGCAGATCAGCACAGACATCAGCGAGCTGAGGCTTTAATCTTAACAGCTGATGGTAGAGCGTGGCGTTCAGACAGACGTACTCTCTCAGTCCGTGTGTCTGTCCGCAGAGCTGCAGGAGAGTGGAGTTGGTGAAATGATGCACGGTCCACTCCCTGTACTGACAAGTCTCCACAGGGGCGTCCTCGTGGGAGACGTTGTGCATCTTGGAGCAGTACGCCGCGGCCCAGCTGCCTTCTGGCAAAGACCGGTGTGAGTCAGAGGAGTCTCTGCCACACAGAGATGAGGTCAGGACTGAGTTGTTTGGAAGGAAGCAGTTTCTGAAAGCCTGGGCACTGAGCGACCTGCTGCCCAGCTGAGCCAGACAGTTGTCACTGAGCCCTGGACTTCCCGTTGCCTCGTCTGAGAGCTGCACGCACAGGTCGTCTATACTTGTTTGGTTAAAAAAATGATAATCCTTTGTCAGTGCAGCCTGCAAATAGTGAAATAGGAATGAGTTAGTATGTATTAGAGGTTATTTAATGACAAAAGTAATGCACAAAGTGATCCATTACCTGATGTGCTCTCTGCAGCCAGAAAGAGGAGTTGGCACACACTGTGTTGTTGAACTCATGAGCAAAGAACTCACTGCAGACGTGAACCCAAAGGAAGTCGTCCTCAGCAGCAGACAGGTACCAAGCTGCATCGGAGCATGTAGCATGCAGGTCGAGCCCCATCTGAGCAATTGCAGGATCAACTGAACCATTCTCCCCTTCAAACAGTTTACAATAGAGGAATACAGTGAAGTTAGAGACGCCTGTCAAGCCTGGGATGGATTCATTACACGCTGCCTCCAGGATTTCTGTAGAGGTGGAGAGCTCCATCTCTTTCTGCTGGTTGTTGCTCTCTCTCGTCCCTGTTTGTGAGTGGCTGGACTGGTCGTCGTGAAGTCGTTTCTTTTTGGAGTTTTTTTCTGCAGAAGGATTTGATTTTGAAGAGGCCTGAGCTGGTGTTTGTCGTGATCTCAGCTCATCTCCTTCACTGGAGGGGCAGGACAGGAACGGGAGTGAACTCGGGAGGCGGTGGGAGCTGACGCCCAAAGCCTGAGTGTTCCACATCACATCATGTCTTATCCCCCTGCATGTGCAAGGACAGACGGAGGGGTGAAATCTACTTTACCAGCAACTTACTGCCAAACATATAAAATGCAGTCATATTCCTAAAATGTCTTACCATAAAATCAGCTGTCTCAGGTCACCTTCAAAGAGATCAATGAAAAGCAGACATTATTTGAAAATCAAAGTGTATGAGTGGTGGAAAAAGCAGCTGGAAGCTCCTGCAGTACACAACCATAGCTGATGTAACAGTGCAGCTCAGCTAACAATGCCCAAGATATAATGTTACTGACATCAATGAGAGGATAAAGAGATTAGCCGAGCTAACAACAGATGCTTTCACTAGCTGGGATGATTATAAAGATTTTAAAGCAGTGTCAGTCACTGTCACTTTCTCTCCTGGATCTCTCAGGTGAAGTCAGGGCCAAATTTATGAGGCTTTTAATGGGGGCTTTTCCTGGCGATCAATCTAAACAATGCATGATTTACTTCTCTACCTAGAGAGTTTATCAATCAGCATCTGTGAAGCAAAGCATCTGAATGTCTGTGTGAACTAATTATCTACGGGTTTTATTATCATATTGTGTGTATAATTACATGCAGTTTAAACAATTCTGACAACACTGAGTGATGATTGTTTTTCTTTAGGCTGAACTTTCTGTCTTCACTTAATGAGTTCTTATCTCTTGTGATTTTAACCCAACTTCTCCTCATACTCACCCACTGAGCACCGGCCCTGAGGGTTGGGCTGGGGCACCTCCACCAGGCTGCTGACGTCATCAAGCAGCGCCATGGTAACTCGTGACACCTTCTTCCTCAGGTTACCGTAGACGGAGCTCCCCACTCTGTGCAGAAGGCCCGTCCTCAGCCCATCCAAACTCTGCACAAGAGCTACATTTTTCTGAGCCAAATGTCCTGCTCGCTCTCCTCCACCTGAACGTGATAAAGCCTGCAGCAGTAAGCTTTGCATGGAGTCTGGCTCGTCCTCTGTGGCCATCCTTTCGTCCACAGATGCATTCCCAGACGACCCATCCTGCCTCATGGCCTCAGGAAGCAAGCTGAAGGGCTTCAAACGTCCATACCCGCCCGTGCCCTTGTTGTGTTCGGCGGCTTCTCCTGCTGGATGTAAACTGACCACAGGCTTCCAGTTGCGTGTTTCCAGGAACTGCAGCAGCTGCTGCAGCCAGCTAACACTGAAGGCACAGTCATTACGACCCTTCAGAGCGCAGATGAAGCCCTGCAGGCCTGCGCTGGCCTGGCCATACGTCCCACTGACCAGAGCCTGAAGCGCAGCCTCCAGCACAGCGCTCACTGTCCTCCAGTTCTGAGATAAGAAACTCAAGATGTTCCTGTGGGACTGACGCTCTGACAGAGTGATGAGACTCTGCAGCAGCCCCAGCAGCCAGTCCCAGTGCGGGCTGCCTCTCAGGGATAGAAACCAGTCCTGCACCCTGACACTGGGCCTGGGTGGCACCCGGCCGTTCCACTGGTTCATTGCAGCGCTCCCTTCGGACTGGAGAAAGTAATGCAGCACCTTCTCCCACAGCTGCTCCTCATCGGGCTCCTCTGGCAGCTCCTCCAGCTCAGCACCCATCTCCTGGAGGTACAGAGAGATGTTGTAGAGGAAGCCAGAGAGACGGTGTCTGTCAATCGGCTTGTTCAGCGAAGGCAGGCTCTTGGCGGGAAGTAGACCGAGTGTTTTCAGGCTCCCTACGATGTTCCTCACCCAAGTGTGCACAGACTGCTCCTTGTCTGTTTCCGGAGGAGGTTTCTGTGGATTCTGACCGTTTCCTTTACTCCATCTTGAAATGATCTCCCTCAGAATGGCTTCTCTCTGGTCCTCTTTACTCCCTCCTGAAAGAGTTTTATAATCAACATGTTGTGGTAAACTTGTAAACAGTGCGTTTGTTCTGGTGGAGAACTCACCTGTCTTCTCAGGGGCTCCTTGTCCGAGTAAAACAGCACAAACTATGATGCTTGTGAATCTAAGCGTGGCCATCCCTGACCCTTTCTCAGCCATCTTCATGTCATGCCAGCGTGCCACACATCGGCGTCACATCTTTCCCTTTGGGCTGTTTTTCCTGCTGATTTCACACAAACCTCTGTTTAAATGCATGCAGTGTTTTCTTCATCTTAAGTGATGGGATGGACTCAAGGAGTAAAGTATCTGAGCAGAGAGGGGATATTAAACCTTAATGACTGGCTACCACATCACCTTACCACTTTCCCTGCATGGCTACTGAAACAGCTATCACTAATGTAATTAAGTTTTACAAGCCATAATACTCAGCAGTTAAAGCTCCGCATGTGATGCTAAAAGTGTCCGAATAGAAGCTATGAATGTGAATAAGTAGTTAAATACACAATGCCGGCTCTAAGAGACATCATAGAATAGCAGGATGCATCAGTGATAACAGTCAGTGATCGATGCAAGAAGTAGGGAGGAAGGAAAACACTTTGAGCACTCACCAGCGGTTACGATCCATTCATGTCCTTAAGTATCCCCGTTTGCCAGCATCTCCTTAAACTTAGCGGTGTCAACACTCTCCGTGCTGACCTCCTTCTGAGTGACACTCTCTATTTCACCATGGCTCGGACTTTCTCTACCTTTCACTCGGCACCCCTCCCACCGCTGTCCTCTGTCGCTCTCTTGTTTTAACTGTTGGGCACACACTTGCTTTTTCTTTTTTTTGTCTCTGGGTTGATTTATGGCGTCATATTTCATGATCATCAGTATATTAGTCGGCTGTTTTTCTACTGATAATAAACACGTCAGGCGGATGTATTGATATAATCACTTAAAACAGAAAGCATGTGTCTCAGTCTTGCAGGTCACTGCTTATATTTGGATGTACAATATACTGTTTAGTATTTTGGAGCATCCCGAGGCGACGGGAAGGTCACAACAATCAGCTAGATGCTCAAACAAGGTGAAAATCTGGATCATGTTAATCACACCCAGGATATCTATCCCGTTCTCTAGCTGTCCGATGTCTCCCACTGACTAATTCTCTATTGAGCTGGGAGTCATCTCATCTTGTGACACTGGGTTTGGTAGGGGGGTGGGGGGTGTAGTCTTACCGACCGGGCCGGGCCAGCAGGACTGTGCAGGCTGTCACTGTTTAGACACATCTATCCCTCGGTCAGCCAGACTTACAATCGAGCCCTGTGCAAGGGCAGAGGAGCAGGCTCCCCAGAGTCAGACCACTGTCTGCAGGCCCTGAAACCCTAGAGGGCCGAGTGAAAGGACCACCCCCTCCCTCCACTTGCTTTAGCTGTATGATACTGTGGCCTGCACAGGGACAATAACTTCCTCCTGTATTATTGATGCCGCAGGGAACAGCGATCACTCAGTGCAGCATGGCTCGATTTACCACGGGAATAGTCAATGAGAAACTGGATCCGCCCCATACGTCCCTCCTCTCTCTGCTGGAAACTCAGTGGTGGCGGTGGGGAAATCAGCTGGTGAAGCTCGCTGTTGAGATTGGAATGCTTGGTTTGGGTCCAAATTTTAGCCTCGTTTTCCAAAGGAGAGATAAACACATGAAGACCTTACAGTGACCCTGAGCTGGATCGCTCAGAGATTAACCCTGCTGGGTGCATTTAAACTGGACATAATATATTTATGTGGGTGACTCTATTTAGTTTGTTTTGCATTTAGCTGTCAAAGGGGCCTTTAGGTACATAGTGTTCGCCATTTGCAGAACTAATAGAGTCCTTCCATTCTTTAACAATGTCTTCTCTGATTTGCCTGAAACTTTTATAGTATAGTA
>NW_007578657.1:126646-129605 GCF_000690725.1 Stegastes partitus | reverse complement strand
CCTACAGTGTAATTTATGATGTGACTCTGAGTAAAATCACATAAAATACAAATATACCTGATTAAATTAAATACTAAGGCTGCAATGCTACATCATTTATATTATTATGGAGATTAACACGATTTATTTAAAACCTTTAGACTGTATACAAAAGATGGATGTGACAATTCTCATATGCAGTTCATGTTTCCTATATTAATAGGTAGGTAGTATTTATTTCAGTACTTCTACTATTGATGTAAAACTAGAAACACACCTGCTGAAACAGTGTTGGAAAAAAAAGTTGCTGCAGTTTTCAACTTTCTTCTCAACTTTCTCAGGCTTAGAGATCGTCTCAACAAGACGTTTGTTATCCTGTTTAAAAAAAAGGGACCAGGTCTTTTTTCATCTTTCGTCTTCTTTCTGTTTCGTCGTCATGGCTTTAATTTATTTTGTAAAATGAGAATAAAAACACACCATGTAAAAAAAATCTATACAGATCAAAGCGAGTGCTGCAACAAATAGTTCAGCAACAGAAAATTATCCGCAAATTCTGGCTCTTTACTTGGTCTAGTTATTTAATAATATATTAACAGTGATGAATCACAAGTATTTTGTATTTTATTTTCTGTTTTTCTGTCCTTGGGTGTCCAGCAAGGTGCTTCTAAAATGAAATGGATTATTATCATTATTATAACAAGTGATCTGAAGGAGTGATGACAAACTACGATTCTGATGTTCTTGATGCAAACACATAATTTTTCCTGAATTTTAACGTTGAAGGATCATCCTACATCCATCACTAAATAAATGATTGATACACAACTGATGCAAAGGATGAGTGAAAAGGTGGCATCTACTGACTGAGCCTTTGACTTAGAAAAGCCTTGATAGCTGACTTTCAGAACCTCCAGCAGCTGAACGTGACCTACAGTAACCTCACCCTGATCTCTGCTCGGTGACGACCCTCATCTCCTTTTCCCAGTTCTTCACTTCAGCCTTGACCTTCTCTAAGTTGTGATTTCCTGAAAGCTGTGGATCTTTATCCCTCTCCAGCTAAAAGCAGTTCCTCTCCTCCACTCTCTCCATCCAGCTCAGTGTGCTGGACTACAGACATACGCTGCAGTGTGGCCGTATCAGAGCAGCGCTGCAGCTTATTGCCACATTTTGCCCAAAGGAGAAGTCTGTAGAACAAGCTTTAGTGGATTCACTGTTCACAGAAAACACTCCTCAGCCTGTGAAAATAGATTTACAGACGCTTGTGTGTTTCCTTGTAACGTCTCATTTGCTGTAGTTGGGCAAAATGTAGAGGTTTGCATGAATATTACTGGTGTATCATCCCACTTTTTTCACCCTGTGGGCAGCCATAAGAAACATAAAATGAATG
Organism: Stegastes partitus; assembly: GCF_000690725.1. Taxonomy (NCBI): domain Eukaryota; kingdom Metazoa; phylum Chordata; class Actinopteri; family Pomacentridae; genus Stegastes; species Stegastes partitus. Next base: position 128,239 of record NW_007578657.1, on the reverse strand, counting down.
AGATCATGTAAAAAGATCAACGTGCTTTCACACACAAAGAAGCATTTGTTGTTTCTTATGTTTCATGTGCATAAAAAAAGTGATTTTCCCTCTAAAGGTTCCTGATAATTTCCTTCATAAAGGCATCTAATATCAACAAAAAGTGGGTGTGAAGGGCTCAGCTGATAAGAAAGCCTATTTATAGCTGAAGGCTGTGCAGGACTGAATAAATCCAGATTGCTGTTGCAGAAAAACACACATGTAAGGCTTAAAGGTATATTTGCAGAGCAGCCCCTGTCTAGAGGTTTCAGGACAACTGATCATTTCTAATGCACCTGACAGGCTTGACAACGAGCAGTAAAACAGGTGAGGTGCTCAGTCAGCTAGATTTTTTTTATTTTGGCCTTGACGGTGTCTGTCAAATATCTGTGCAAATGCCTCATAGATCAGAATAAAAGTGTTGATATCGTTCCCAGAAATGGACTTTGGTGATCTCGGACTTCTCTCCGAGCACCAACACTTCAATATCTGGGTTTATGATCAAATGCATGTCAACTTAATGGCACTCTTATTAGTTTAGCTGTTGATGTATTAGGAGAAGCCCCATAGACTGTTGTGAAAACTGAACTTGCACCAGTGTGTTTTGCATGTATTTTTAAATCACCGCTTTGAGAAAATAGCAGCACAAACCTGAAAACGGGGATCATACGAGGCCCCAGAGTTTAAACTCATATTGTAATCCCGTCCACTGCATCATTAATCGAGTTAAAGACACAGTCAGATCCGTCTGAGGCTGTTGTTTGTGGTATTAGATTGTGCTTCCAGGCAGGTTTCTCCTAATATGTTTCTGTATCTTAATGAAATGGACGCAATTGTTTAGAAAAAAATCATAACTTTATTATTTGTTAAAACAGAACAACTATTTATAAAGACACATCTTGTGACGAAACGCAGGAGTCGGCGGTCAAACGTTGAGCATGGGGACGTCAAAGAGGTCGCAGACGCCTTCGCTCTCGTCCAGGTTGCAGAAGTAATCGCGGTCGGACGGCGGCGGGGAGAGACGGAGGAGCGGGGAGAAGACTGAGGAGCAGAGATGAGCGTGTGATTAAAAGAAATGCTATCAGGCTGCAGTTAGAAATGAAAACAGGAAAAGGTGCGCTTACCTTCAGAGGCCAACAGCTGTGTGAGTAGATCTGCACTCATTTTGTCTAGAAAAATGAGGTGAGACGCATTTAATCATACATTAGAACAGAACAGAACAGAAGAGAACAGAACAGAACAGAACAGAACGGAATAGAACAGAACAGAACGCTTACAACTCCAGTGGTGCAAAACACAAGCATAAAAAGACAAATAGGAATATATAAATATATTTACAAAAGGAGCCAGTAGGACGTGTATACAGTTAGCAATAAGCCAAACGGTAGAATAAATATATTGCACTGTTGAGGTAAGAACGCTGTGAATATATGAGAAATATAAATAATATATATCATATATGCATAAAATATAATATATAATAATTAAAACTAATTATAATATAGTATAATATAAATAATAAATATATATGATAAATAATTCAGACTATGGAAGTACAGTATCTATACATTAGTA
>NW_007578657.1:120136-123735 GCF_000690725.1 Stegastes partitus | reverse complement strand
AAGCTGACGAACTTGGTGGTGAGCAGATGAAGGCTCCTCTCGCTCCTGTGGTATTTGGGGGTTTGGTCTGGCAGCACAGGAGGGTCTTCGTCCGCACTGTGAGGACTGGCTGCTGCAGGATCCATGCTGGGGCAGGACACAACTCATTAATAACAATCAAGCCTCCCCTCACGAGCAAACAGCTCCCTGAAACCTTATTAGCATCTCCTGTATGAACCCCAACATGTAGTTTCATGAGAACTTTTAACTTTTTCTAACCAGACGACAATGTTCTGAACTTTCATCCTCACCTTTCGGGGCTCACCGGCGCAGGTTGGACTCGGAACCACTTCAGTCTTCAGCCTTTCATTCGTAGACAGACAATAGTCTCGTTAAAACAAAGAGAGTTATTTAGCTACCTGTGTGGTAAAACTTACTTGCTCGATACGCGCTGATAAGTTTAGCACTGAGTTGTTGTTGTTGTTGTTGTTGTTAACTCGGCTAGCAAAAATAGCATGAAGCTAACGTTAGCATGGCTAACCGGCGAGTTATTAACGAGTTAACCGTAAAGTTTTAACGGACAGGTAAGTTCCTTCACCGGCTAATTCAATTATAAGCCCATTGTCCTGAGCAGAGGACCAGCTCTTCACACAGTCCTCCCCCCACGGTGCGTAAGGCGCGTTTACTGTATACCTGCCTTCACAATAAAAGCCCGTCGATCAAAATAAAAGCCTCTCTGTTTAAAAAAAAAAAAAGAAAGAAAAAAAGACTTAAAATATTCTTCAATGGCACCATTTAAGAAAAAGAACTGAGTTGGTGGGGAAAAAAAGATGAAACAAAGCTTCGATGTTGGTAAAATCATAGCATAATAACCTATAAATAATGACAACTCAAATTATTTCCTTTTGTTTTAGTGCAAGAAAGTGCATTCTGAATTCTTTTTACAAAACATTATGAACATCCTGAGAGGAAAATAGGTATCATTTCAACAATATTGTGCCTCAGTTTATCATTTACACGTGTCCTTTACAACTTACAGATCACTGTGTGTCTACAAAGGCATAATATTTATTCACCATATATATATAACTGTATAGTATTTTACTTTATGATCAAAACAACTTGTCAAGATCTAGAAATTGTTTTAAATGACCCTTAATTTCCACATCTGTGCAGTAATCATGAGCTGACNGTCAAATCAGCTGAATGTATAATTTTAATCATTATAAATAATTCAAAGACACAAAAAGAAGGCCAGTACCTCTGGGCGGGTCCATTAGGTCCTGCAGTTCCTTCGACAAACCTCTCACTGGAAAAAGATTTGTTTTTTTTTTTTAAAAATCAATGTAAAAGCCTTGAGCGCTTAAAAAAAAGTACACATGAGGTATGAAGACGTTATTGTGTGAAGCATGAAGGAAGCAATGAAAAGCACAGAGAGACGGATGTACAGCTCATAAAGGCTTCGTCCGTATCGTTTCCTCCTCGTTTCAGTTCGTGATTTAATAGTCATGTTAATCACGTATTGATCTGACCAGCGTTAGAAGGGAAAAACTGGTTATTTAACTTACATTAAATCCACGTTTAGATTCAGTGAATCACTTGCTCAGTCAGTTTTTCTATCACAGAATACCTGATTATAACAACAAGCACTTCTTTGCCTTTTTCCACTGAAAGGAGTCTAAAAATCTTCGGTGCTACTTTCTGAAGGTAGTTTTAGTCTTTTCAAATCTAGACTTTGGATCGATGTGGCGAGAGGTCGACTTTGCAAAAATGAAGTTTTCTCTTTCAGCAAAAAAATAAAAAATAAAACACATAAAAGACTCACATTCAGATTGATCGGTTCTGTCGGGTTCAGCGTTTACACACGACGGGGACTGAAGAGGCTTCGTGTCCTCCGCCGCCGTACATTTTGATCCGTGTTTGGTGTCAGCCGAAGCCTGACAAGGTTCAGCGCCGCTGTCTCTCTCGTTTGAAGCAGACATGGCTAACTTGGCCCTCTGTAGAATCTCCTCGGGCGGCGGGACCGGCAGCACGACAGGAACAGAGCTGACGGAGTGTTTGTTAAGAAGAACCACATCTATGGGTCCTTTGACGCTTTTCAGATGGATCTGGTACTTCGCTGGGCTGTCCTGGACCTGAAAGGAAATGTATGCACACAATAAATCATCCCCTGAATAAAAAGGCAGCGAGGAAAGACAGTAGGCACTAATGATACAGAACTCACAGCTTTGGGAATGGGAACGTCGAGCTGAGTGCCAGATGGTGCTCGTACGACCAGGAGTGTGTGACCTGATGAGAAAGCAGACAGTCAGAAGTTCATTTAAATTCACCTTTATGCATTTCAAGGTAAAACAAATGTTCTTTTTGCCTCTTTACTGAACAAACTGAACTGTGATATCCGTCAGGCTCCTTTGCGGATCGTTAAACTCGGAAAATATACTGAATCTGCAAAGTGTCGGCCGATTCTGAGCTCGTACTGATAACTTTACAGCTTAGCCATCAAAATTCAGCTGCAACACATTTCAAAGTACTGCGTCTGGAAAAAGTCGATCCAGTTCCTATAGCTTCCCTTGTTTTGGTGTAAATCTACATTTTAACAAGTTTTACGCTGCTGGCTTTTAATCACAAATCAGATTTTTTTTCTCGCAGACACATAAGTCATTCATGATTCAGTCGCAGCACAGATGAGGGAGAGAAGAAACTTTTTTTGCTTTTATGTTCATCAAAAAGCAAATGCGTCTCCACTGAATCAAAGGTTTCCTCCGAGGAATAAAAATGTATCTGCACATAAAGCAGATGGCAGCGGCTTTGGCTTGCTGCCTTTTTATTTGGACTTTCAATCGCATCAAAAATACGCTGACAGCAAAATGTACAGAAGAGTCATCGTTAAAAGGCAGGAGAGTGATTATACATCACCAGTGAAGCAGCTGCAGATGTCCTCGTGATTCACGTAGGTCAGAGTGGCTTTGAGTTAAGGTACGACTTAAAACGCTGCGCTGCTTAGAGGAGGAACATTACGGATCGCCGAATGCGGTTCACAATCAGCCGCCTTCACAGATGCAGTCTGTGCGTCACGAAACCACATTAAACGTTCTCAGTGGAAAACAAACACACACATTTCTACACTCTTTGCAAAGTACAACTGACACATGTTGAAAACCAACAGTTTAAAGATTTAAAGGATATTTGCTGCAGTCTTCTGTCGTGTTCCTGATGCTCTGTTCGACCCAGAGCTTGTGCTGGTCCAGGATGAACTCCTGGTGCTCCAAGTCCTCCAGCTGAGACTTCAGCTTGATCATCCTCTTGGTTAAATCGTGCGCACTTTCACCTTGATTTGTGCCCCTCGTTTAGAAAAAAGCACACGTATGTATTAGAATATAAAACGTGTTTTTCTCTTTTGACACATGTGCACAAACGGAGAATTACAAACTTACAACCACTTGATCATGCTCTTGGAAATTTTCACGATCAGACCAGCGCCCTCCAGCACATTGGTGATGTCGTAGATTCGCCTTTTCTGTCCCACGTTCAGGATCCTGACAGCCTGAAAGAACACAAACACATCCTTGAAAATGTACATTTAATAAATGCCTTTGTAGTCTACATTCTGGGTATCTTGC
>NW_007578657.1:111894-118289 GCF_000690725.1 Stegastes partitus | reverse complement strand
GAAATGTATGCATAAAAAATACATAAAAGTTGTGGCGGTGCATGAACAATAGCGTTCCACTAAATCAAACTCTTCTATACTAAAGCTGCTGACTGACAGAATATTGCACGATATTCAATGTCTTTAAATATTTCCACAGTAAATATTCCTTTTCACAGAACTATATTCTTCAGGGTGCAAAAGTGTCTGAAGCAGCATTTTACATTTAATTTTTACACATTGCAAAGTCATCCCGTGGGCCAGAATGAGCTGGTTTTGACATATGTTTGACACCAATGCTCTAAGAGAAATCAACCTCATTGTGTATTTGCTACATATTCTACATAGGAGCCACAAATCAGACCAGTATCATGCAAACAACTGTCATTACTATTCTGTTGTTTCCTGAACATTACACTGATGAGGAAGGGAGACGGAGGTATTTTACCCATATGGTGGTTAAATAATAAATACTGTGCATATGATTTGTCACAGGGGTGGGGTTTTTAGTTTTTCCTCTGGAATTTGTTCATAAAAGTTCTAAACAGTCTTTATACATCAGTTCATGTTCCGCATTTTAGGGGCTCAGCAGTTTTGTAACGAGGAATGTATTATACAACATCCTGGATAGAAGATAGAAGCAGAAGAAGAATCATATTGATATTGATTCATCCACCTTCATCTAAACTCAGAGTACAGTGAAGTACAAACATCTGGTTTACAATGCAGCTGAGAAAGAAAATAAAAGATGTCAGCACACAAATAAAAACGAATTCATTCAGTTTCTTCAACCTCTGTTTAAATCTGTAGTGCACTGAGGTATGGAGGCCTCAGAACAAAGTTAGTCACATAATTTTTAATAACACGATATTTTTCACAGCAACAAATAAATCGACCAAAACAAGGGCAAGTGGAAGTGACATTAGGTTATATTAAAAGCCCAAAGATAGGGGTAGGGTCAGAGTTGTGTCACAGTGCAACACACAAAGAGAAAAACTCACAGCGACAGAAAAGAATGGAGGATATCATCAGCCATATAGTACACTAAGACAATACGCTTATTGTGTATATTTACTTTGTAGTATGGACTTGAGGCTACTGTTTTCCTCTCTAAATGCCAAATTAAAATATCCAAAGCTTTTGTTGTTGTTTTACTGCTGCAATGGTGTAAAAAATCAGCAGTTCAATGTTTTGCATCATAAATATGACAAAAGTAGTGTGTCATCAAGCCCGGGCATAAGCTGCACATAGCTGAACCTGAAGTATTGTGCATTAAATGAAAATATTGCAAATGCAATTAGAATATTTCACATGAAATTGAATTATTGCTGCACACAAAAAGGAAGTTTGCAAATTAAATTTACATTTTAAATAATAAACTGCACATGGAATTTAAATATTATTTTGCAGTGAATTCTATGTTACGGAATCTGACATTGCACAAACTTTTTATAAACTAATATTGCAGATGACATTGATTATTATTATTTAGATTCCAGTGTGTCAGCTGGCCTTACAGAAACTTTTTAGTAAATTTAAATTTTAACATCACAACAATTGACCTACCTTCTAATTTTGGCTTTAAATATTCCCTTTTGATTACGTAGTGTTGTTGTATTTCTACTGTGCTTTTTTATGGTGATTAAAACGTAGATTCTAAAGGTTTGAAGGCGTGATGACACTCAGCTCAGCTTTCTCTAAACTTTATTATTCAGTACTTCCGCCTTGAGTCAGGCGCTGGTCACGTGACTCGTGTAACCAGTCATATGACTTCCAGCAGCGACGGTCGAGGACGCTGGAGGAAGTTGGCGCCACCGGGAAGGCTCGTCTTCGTCTGAACCTGACAAGAAGTTGCTTTTCACTTAAATTTTCGGACGTTAGCGAGGCTCAGCGATGCTCTCCGCCGCTCTGCTGCTGCTGCTGTGCGCGCTGGCCGCCTCTCCGCTGGGCTGCCGGGCTCAGTACGCTCCTGATGAGGTCACCCACCTGCCCGGCATGAAGTTTAAACCCAACTACCGGCAGTGGTCCGGATACCTGCAGGCAGGACCGGGGAAGTTCCTGCACTACTGGTAAGGAACGGGCTGTGGGGAAATAGTTGTGTCTGTCCAAAGAGAGGACATGTGGTTCAGGGCTCACATGCTGTCGGTTCTGGTTTGACAGAACACATACACAGATGACTTAAGCTTTTATCTTTCAGCATTACAACATGTCAGGATTTAAGAATGGCTGAGCATAGCTTTGTAAAAGATACAGCAGTTTTTATCAAATTCAATCAATGGATCAACTGCATTCTTCTGGGACTTCATCACCAGAACATTCCTTCAGGTCTATTTATCCACAACAGTCAGTCAGACCTGAGAAGGAATCATGTGATGAAGGCTCAGTGACACTAAAACAGCTTTATGATGTTATAATAAAACCATGTCATTGTATAACTGACATTCCTGCACAATCTGTTCAGCCGTCTCACTTAAATGACATCATAAATGTTTAAATCACTTTATCACTCTGTTATAACTGTGATTCTTGCTACTTGTTTGACTGACTGTCTTTCATCCTTCTTTACGTTTTCTACTTGCCACATATGTGCAAACCTACTTGGCACAAACAGATCCTGATGTGGATTCAGAATCTATAGTTTTGCATTCACAGTGTCGCCTCGTGTTTGCAGTAAGAAGAAACTTCATTGTCATTGTACAAAAAACAATAGAAGGAAATTTTGTTTGGCGTAGTCTTTGTAGCAGCTGATATGGTCACAATCTAAGAAAAAAATGTTAAAAGGTGATATATTATCTTTAATAATATCAATTCTATTAAATTATTAACCACACTGACAAACCAGTTGAACAAGTTTGCTAACCTTTGACCCCTTATCTCCTAGGAATTAGAAATAAACAACTGCAGACACAACAAAACTGCCCCCATAGCTCGGATTACACTCTGGCAGGTCATCGGTTATCTAAACCCAACCAGTTAAATCTCTGTGGTCTCAGTTTTGTCTGCTTGTTTGATAAAATACTGTTGATACTCCTGGTTGTGCTCAGAGTGCCGTGGTCGGTTCTGAATGAAGCTACCATAGTTTTCTCCATTTCCCTTTCAGCATATGATAGAGTGTGAGACATGAATCTTGATCTCCTGCAGGTTCGTGACTTCTCAGAGGGACCCGGTCAACGATCCTCTGGTGCTGTGGCTGAATGGAGGCCCAGGCTGCAGCTCCCTGGATGGCTTCCTGTCAGAGAACGGACCGTTTCATGTGAGCCGGCTCGCCGTGTGCATACCTGTGCTCTGAATTAAAGTGACTCTGAGAACAGCGGCGTTGACTTTATCTTTCAGGTGAACGATGACGGGGCCACGCTGTACGAGAACGCGTTCAGCTGGAACAAGATCGCCAACATGCTGTATGTTGAATCCCCCGCCGGAGTGGGATACTCCTACTCCGATGACCAGAAGTACGCGACGGACGATGACCAGGTGAGCTCCGTCTGTTAAACACAGACTGATGCATGTTGCAGTAAAAACCTGAGAAGCAGCTGGAGTCCGTACTGAGTATGAAACCACGTCGAATCGTCTTCTCCTAGGTCGCTGATGATAATTACAAAGCCCTGCAGAGCTTCTTTGCCAAGTTCCCAAACTTCACTAAGAATGAGTTCTTCATCTTTGGGGAGAGTTACGGTGGGATTTATGCGCCGACGCTCAGCCTGCGAGTGGCCACAGGAAGCGCCAAAATCAACTTCAAGGTGAGGTGCTTCATGCGAACATGTCTTCAGCCTCACTTCCAGAACACAGTGTCATGATGTCATTCTTGTTTTCAGTCATGCGGGCTTCCTGACGTGGCTTAAAACAACCTAACAGTTGTTTTTTGGACTTCCATCTCTTTTTAGGGCTTTGCGGTGGGAAATGGTCTCAGCAGCTTCGCTCTCAACGACCAGTCTTTGATCCACTTTGGTTACTATCACGGCCTCTTTGGAGAAGAGTAAGTGGAACTTTGTTAAGCTGGTTTTGCTTTCCTGAGAGGGAATGTGTACAAAGAGCAGTAGTGCGTAGGGGCAGTGTGGTATTTTACACACAACATTTGTAACTATGGCGACTATGGCTGCACATGCTGCACCAAAGATGGTCGTCTGATCATAGCAGTGAAGCAGGAGGAGAAACATGAGAGTTCAGAGGGCAGAACTGATCACAGGTTGGGTCTTACTGTGAGTTATTTCTGTATAGAAAGTGAAAGACTAGATATACAGTACAAGGCCTACGGTCATGTGGTTTCATTAGTCAGTTAGTAGCGTTTGAATGTTCTCTTCAGAGTCCTGAGCAGGTTGTTTTTGTGATCGATGTTTGTTGTTTTAACATGGAAGAAATACAGGTCACTGGAAAATTTTCTATGTAAAGTCAAACCATCCTACCTGCTCAATAATGTCCTTATAAATACCTAGAACACCAATAATAGTTGATAAAGCAATTTAAAAACATTATTTCATTGGGTAAAGATAAGATCCTCCTCTTATAAGGGCGACTGTGACGTTGTTATTTTGCTTGAATGAGCTACAGGTCACAGAGATTTTCTACCTGAGGACAACATGGACGTGTAATGTTCAGTTTTTGATGGAAATAAATGGACTAATACGGATTACTTCATCTTGGTCTTCAGTGTGAGAAACCTCGCACTCCTGTGGTTCAGTGTCTAGTGCTGTTTGAAATAATAGCCGCTACACCTGCAGTAGCAATTCTTTGCAGCTTTTTGGTTTGATATTGCCCTAATTCTGAATGGGATGTGATTGTGTTGACATAAGATGATGTTAAACTCAAAACTTAAAGCATGCAAACATAAAAAACACAACTGTTGATCGTTCCACATAGAGAGAAAAAGCTCAGGGCCACAGAAGAATGTAGGTTGTAGATTATGTACATTTAGTTTGCAGTATTGAATTGGGACACACTGCTTTCCTTTTTAAATGTCAAATTTAAAAAAAAATGCCCAAAGCTATTTTTTTCCCTTTTACAATCGGTGTCAGCAGCTTAATGTTTTGCACCATCTAGAGATGAGACAGAAGTTCTGGTCATATAAGCTGCACACAGCTGATGCAGAGATTCTTGCTGTGTTTTATGTGCAGCTTGTGGCGCGACCTGAACATCAACTGCTGTAACGACGGGATCTGTAACTTTTACAACTCCAGTTCAGAGACCTGCAGGATAATGGTATGTATGTGCGCACCATGTTACGGTGTTTAGCAGGGTGCTACCCAGATGACTTCCTCAAATGTTACTTCCTTGTCTGCTTCCAGGTAAACAAGGCCTTTAGCATCGTGTACAACAGCGGACTCAATGAGTACGCCCTTTACTTGGACTGCGAAGGCAGCGGAAGAAGCTACGAGAGGACCATGAGTCATCTGTTTAAGCACTCCAGGAGACTCGACCTCAAGGTGATTGTGAACAAGTGCTGCTCGACCCGAAGCGCCTGTCCTTCAGATTCTTCACATTTTTCTCAACAATCCACATCTTGAATGAAGTTTTCAGATGGAGCGTCTCCCTCGGTGTCTCTGGAAGAAGTCCCTCCCTGCATCAACAGCACGGCTCAGATGAACTGGCTGAACAGAGGCGACGTGAGGAAGGCTCTGCACATTGCTGATATACTGCCACCTTGGGACATCTGCAGGTACATTACAGCAAATAATGAAGCAGTTAGATGATTATGGTGTCACGAATCATTAAGCTGCCAGCTTTAGGTCCTCCTTCTGGCTGTTTTTTGACTTGTAGTTGCTCAAAGCGTCGCTAATAAATAAAGGCGGCTATGATTCCAGTGTGGGGGCGCTCCTCGTATCGGAACATTACAGCAGACCAAGCGAGGACGAATCCATGTAACCTTTTTACTTTTGTACCGTCATCCGTGGTTTATGTTCACTTACACATTCATCAGAGCTCTTGATTGGCTTGTGGAAAGTGCTGTTCTTTGAGGAACAAGATTTAGATTCCTCCCACAGATCATTTTTTTTCCAGACACCATGAATACATTCACTTAAATTCAAAATCCTTTATTTGTGCCACAGCAGGGGCAACTTGAGGCAGACTGGTTTGAGAACGTAAGAACAATAAATCGCTCTCAATAAAGAATGTTGTAGAGATTTATGAAGACAATAAAGACATTATAGTTAATAACTACAGCCGTCTATTCACAACATTAACTGACCTTTCACAAGAATAAAATGATGTTACACCCACATAGTAACCAGTAAATCAGTTTAATGGTTTAATAAGTGTTATTTCTGCAGTTTTCAGTCGTTATTAAAGGATAAATGTACGTTTGTCCGAACAACAGGAGATGTTTTCAAGGCAGAACAAGTATTTTCCTCTTTCAGTAGTTTGTATTTTAAATTGTCACTTGAAGGTCTGCACTCATATAGCGCTTTTATCCAAAGCGCTTT